>NC_047084.1:91320956-91533456 GCF_902459505.1 Geotrypetes seraphini | reverse complement strand
TGTGACGTGTGGTTTGTTACTAAAAATCATGTTTTTCTTACAGATGGGGGGGGGGATGCCAAAAAATGATGGGCCCCGGGTGTTACATATGCTACGTACGCCACTGTATGTAAAGGTACCAGAAAGCTGGCATAGCAAAAACTTTAAGTAAATTGTTATTCTTCTAAGTTTTGAGTACTTAACCCTCCCACAATCTCACGGGCACTCGTTTCAAGTTTATTGAGATTTTGATTTAAACGCAATATCAAATATTTTCAAAGCGTATAACAAAAATAAATTTGGGGAAATAAATAAAACCATTTGAACAATAAACATACAAACATATCCATAGATGATTAAAATTACATAAGGAGTACAAGGATAAACTACATTTGTTTAAAAATGCGTTCTCCGCGCCTGCTCATAAATGTGTTGACTGGAAGGATCCAGCAATGTGGCCAGATGCCATTCAGGACAAAGACAGAGAAAGAATTGTGCAATTTGGATTAATGATGGAAGATGATTTAAAGCAAATGGCACAGTCTATGAGTAAAGATCTCGACGGACGTTCTTTTTATGAATATCTCCTCTATGCCAAATCACCCAATGGACGTGAGAAGATTTTAAGGGACTGGCTTAGGTGGAGCATTAGCAGAAAAGTATGTGTGTATTCGGCCCATGGAAGAAGGGGGGGGTGTCGGGGGGGGGGGGGAAGGGGTGCGTGGGGGGCCCAATAGGATTGCTCAGTAAGGGGCCCAGAAATTTCTGATGGTGGCCCTGCCCGAGCGTGTCCCACAATAAGCTGCAATTGGTGTGCACTAGTGCTTAATGCAGCTTAGTAAAAGGGCCCTACTTGCCTGTGGCCCTAACAGTTAGGCTCCTAGAGCTAAATCTGATTTCTCTGCGCTGTCATGCCAACCAGCAGAGGAATCCCTTAAATGCACAGTGGAGATCACAATGGTTTACCATGAATAAATGAATTTATTCAGGTACTCAAGCATTTTCCCCTGTCTTTCCCAGTGGGCTCACAATCTGTCTAATATGCCAGGGGCAATGGGGGGTTTAAGTGACTCCACAATGCCTCATTCCACCAACGCCTAAGAGCCAACCTCATCAGTGATGTCACAATGGCTTGATTGTCCTAGACTTGGCTCAATTCGACTACATTTCGATTTCTAGAGTGGTGCAGTAGCTAAAGCTACAGCCTCAGCATCCTGAGGTGGTAGGTTCAAACCCATGCTGCTCCTTGTGACCTTGAGCAAGTCACTTAAACCCCCCCATTGCCCCTGGCATATTAGACAGATTATGAGCCCACTGGGAAAGACAGGGGAAAATGTTTGAGTACCATTGTGATCTCCTCTGGGAGAACGGTATAGACAATTAAATAAATAAAGGAGAAGCCTATTGGTTAGTGCTGTGGCCTGGGGATCATGGGTACTGGGCTCAATTCCCACTACAGCTCCTTTGTGGCTCTGGATAAGTCAACCAACTTTCCATTGCCCCCAGAACAAAATAAGTACCTGCAAATAATATGTAGACCACTTTGATTGAAAACGCAGAAAAGAAGAGTGGATGGGAGATACAAAATAAACAAAAAGAGGAGTGGAGGGAATTTATCCTGCAGCACTCCACTATTTTGCCAAGCTATCACTCTTTGCTGAACGAAAAAGCCTCAAGTCATTGGTGGGCAGTCCTCCAAGCTCTACCTCCACTGCCCACATCATCGGCATAGACAACTTTCGTCAAGAGTGATCGTTGCCAAGTCTAAATGAAAAAATGTCTAGAACAAAACCCGGATATAAATTAAACCACAGAACACTCAAACCAGCTCCTGCTGCAAAAAATAGTCTTAGTCCGACTGTAGACGCCAACGTTTCATGGTGCTCAGACCGCTTCTTCAGGGTATAAGGAACACCAAAAATCTGTTTCTCAAAAAACCCCCAAATCCTTTCAAACTACTTAATCGCAAAACAATCTTGTACTCACTGTGGCGTGGTTTCCTAATCCTTTCGTCGTTCTACTTCCTGCTTGGCGTCTCAGCGTTCCACTACCAATCATCACTCTCCACTTCGCCTATCACATTCAGTCCGCTATCCAGTCGTGGCAGATTTGAGTTATCCATATGATCAGGTTAGAAAAATAAGTGGCAGAAAAATAAGAGATACCTACATTTTTTGTTTCTTTTTTATTTCTCTCAAGACTTGTATACTTAAATTTTAGCTTCACTTTTTGGCGCAATAATTTAAAGTCAGCAGTACAGAAACTGGGCTGTAAGTGGGACTTACGGTAATGCTCTCAGAAATTAAAATGCAATACAGCTGAAGGTTTCAAAGCTCTCTCCTTTTCTTGTGATCCTTGCCATATTATGAGTGTTGCTGCAGCATTATATATTTTTTTCATTATTAGAGTTCCAATTTAACAGCAATATTTAAATAATATTTATAGATTATTTAATTTATTAATATTTTATATAAGCCAGAGAGCACATGATATGCATTTTATAGGCAAAATGCATAATTAAGCACTCTTTATTCTACATAATATCAATAAATAATATATTAATACATCCTTTAATCTCCTTTAACTGTTCTACAATTAGATGAGTGGGAAAACAGTCCTTTACTAATGCCTTCTCCTCTGACACAGCAGAACAATTCATTTTCACTCTCAACTCCATCCCCCTCTTCTGTTTTACGTGCTTCTGCTTCTCACTTCTCCATCTTTTTCAGTGAACACAGAGAGAAGTAAAGATGTGCGGCATACAGGTTCATACCACAAACAGCTCTTGATGGAAAAAGTTATACTTCTAGGGCCTAATTCTCAAAAAATGTGCATTCTGGTGGCAGGTGGTGGTAGACGTGCTACCACCATCTGGCAACCAATCGGGATGCACATTTTTGTAGGACGCCCACATTGTAGGACTCTGGAGTGCATCTACAGAGACTCACAGCACATCTACGTAACTGCATAGTGACGCTTAAGCTCACCCATGGTGGGGTGTGGGCATGGCATCACCCAGAAGTGACCTTGGGCTGGCGCATCTATGTATATGAGAGACAGACATCTTAAATGTAGGCCTACAAAATGCTATCCTACATTTCGAACATCTGACTGGGACTGTAGATGCAATTCTCTTTTGGGCGCCACAGTGTGATTGACATGCGATCGACAGATGCTTCTCATGCGGCCGCCGATGTTGGCGTCCAAAGGAGAATCAGGCCCCTAGCTTTTCCTCTGATTAGGAGTGGTGCTCAAGGAGACACCTTAATGCAGTGCTAATCCAATCTTTTTGTGGCCATGGCCTCATGATCAAAATTGTGTGACCCCCTCCCCCCCAATATGTGCAGAATAAAGATGCATTTATGGAAAGCCTCTCCCAAGTTACAACCTCAAGGACAGTTTTCGTGACTCCATATGGGTCACCAAACCATAGTTTGGGAAGCTCTGCCCTAACTCTAAATGAGCTTTGTTACAGCTAGTCTAGGTTGGCAAGTAACATTAGACATCTTTTGCTGCCTTTAACACCTTTCCCCGCGACAGGTAGACAGATGCCCACGGAAGGCGATTACCCCTGGATTCTAAATATAGAACTCAAAATTATATGCACAGATCTGCATGCACAATTTTAATTAACGAGTCAATTAGCAACAATAATTGGATGCTAACAATTGTCGTCAATTGGCAACAATTTGGATTTACACGTGTATCTTATTAAGCGCTATTCTATAAAGATGTTTGCATAAATCTTTTAGGGAAAAGCATGGGTGAGTCAGGGGCATTCCCTAAAGATGCAGGCACTGTTATAGAATTTGTCAGATCTGCACCTAATTTACACAAAAGGATTTATACCAGGTTTCTGTTGGTATAAATCCTGGCGCTCAAAGTCAGGCACGGATCCCAGCATTACGTGTTGTTCTGTTCCCTGGAATGTGCTGAAGTTGATTTCCCATGCAAGCTCAGTCGGTGATGTCACCCATGCTATAAGAACTTGTATCATGCTGTCCAGAGAGAATACCTAGTAAGCAACTTGGTTTTGCCTGAAATCATTTTTTCTGTTTCTACATCCCTGTAAACTGTAAGGTGCAGTCCCACCTATTACATGCCCCATTTTTTTTTTTTTTTGCTTTTAATAATTAGTTTAGAGTAGGGGAGAGAATCCAAGATGGCGACGGAGTAAGTCGCATCAGCGAGAGGCTCCTGCACATTCGGCTAAATACTTATTTGCTTGGGTTTCTTTTTCCTACTTTCGCTATGCCTAAGCGCAGGGGAAGACAGAGGGGCGTTCTTCCAGCTCTCTCTGCCTCTTCGCCGTTGCGGCAGACGGCGATTACCTCCTATGCCGTCCCAGTTGGAGTGGGCGCATCCGCAGACCGAGGGGGGCAGACCTCGATCTTGGAGGGCGAGACGTCGCTCAGCCCGATGGGACCTGGAGTTCCTCCTCGCCCCGGGATGAAGTCGGGAACACCGCTAGCAGCGCAGGAAGCTCCAGAGTTGATGTCTCCGGCGACGCTGCAGATTTCCCCTCTGACCCCGGATGAGGTATACAACTTGCCGACTTACTTACAGCCGACAATGGAGAATGGAGGAACGGAAACCTGTATTGCAACAGAGAAGGAGAAGGTGGAATCCAGTGGAGTGATTCCCGGTACAACTTTGCTTCCTCCTTTGATAAGACCAGAAGTTATAGACATGGAGGCTATTTGGAGTGGCTTGGAATCATTATACAAGGTATGCTCTCAATTCGTCACTTCAGTCCAGAGTACTAACATACAGCTTAAGACTTTTGAAGAGAAACTTCTAAAACAATCCGATAGAATAGACAATTTGGAAAAATCTATGACTGAAGCGAAAGCTTCAATTAACTTACAATTGAAGGATAAAAATTTACTTGTTAGAAAATTGGAAAATTTGGAAAATGCAAATAGGAGTCTGAATCTTAGACTTTTAAATTTTCCTATTTCCAAATTCCAAACGGCAAGAGAACTGTTTCATTCCTTCTTGAAACTAGTACTTAAATTTCCTGAAAATAATTTACCACCATTACATAAATTATACTATTTAAATATTCCTAAAGAGGATAAAGGAAAAGGAACCGTAGCAGGAGACTTAGATCTCACAGCTATCCTGGAAACATCTCAACAAGAAGAAATTATGGAAAGAGCAACCTTATTGGTAACCTTTGTTTTTCATCAAGATAAGAGCAGTTCTTTGTCTATTCTATAAGACTGATAATTCAGAATTTTATGGTTCAAAAGTCTTAATTTTTCCTGATGTATCGAAATGGACCCAAGACAGATGAAAGAAATTTCTAACTTATCGCCAGTCAATTTTGAGTATGAGAGCAACTTTTCAGTTACGTTTTCCCTGTAAATGCTGTATTACATATCAGAATACTAGATATATATTTTATGAACCTGATCAGTTGAACTTTTTTCTTGAGGGTAAGGCAGCTGGTAAAACTCCAGTTCCCTCCATGGAACTTCTTAACCAACCAGGATGATAATTTAATTTAATCCAACTGTATGATCTCCTAATATGAATGAACATTTCTTGAAAACCAACTTCCCTTGGAGGTGAAGGATTTTCTCTCCTCAGCTTGTGGACTGTGAACTTGGTTAATTTTGTGGAATTTATAATTCATATGTTGTTGTTTTTTTCCTTTTTAACTGTTTATTTCCATTATATTGTTGTTTAACAATTTGTAAAACTTATAAATAAAAAAATAAAAATTAAAAAAAATAATTAGTATAGAGTACACTGGGCATTCATTAATAGCACGCAATAGTTATCTTCTGAACTGTTTAGTGAAACTAAATAAATAGTTTAGACTTACTAAGTGACTTACGGTACTTTAGCATCTAAAAACTGGATTTTATTGGACTTAATCACCAAAAAGTCTATTTCTTCGGGGGGGTTATATGTCAAGACCAAGAGTAGGATTTGCCAAACCTGTCTTGATCACTCCATAGCATAGATACTCACAATATACAATATGGGGCTCATAATCGAAACAAAAAATGTCTAAAAACCTGTCCAAATCGGCACTTAGACAATCTAAAAGATAGGTCAATAATCGAAATGGGTTTTTAGACGTATCCAGAGACTTTTTAGACCTCTGAATCCTGCTGTGCACCCAGAGCAGAAAGGGGCGTTTTCGGAGGAGTGGTTAGGGCGGGATGTAGGTGGAATGTGAGCCGACCTAGACTTAGTCGTCCTGCAGAAATAATCGAAGGTTTGAGGAGACTGCTTAGACGGAACTTATACGGTACGTTGTGACTTATGCAATCTAAAAACAGGTATATAAGTGCCCAAAAGGTAACCAAAGTGAACAGATAAGCACTGCAGGAGCAAAGTAAAGACCCCCACACACTCCACCTGTGTTCACTGACCACCTCACAGTAACACAAAAATCTGAATTAAAAAATATATACCTGCCTCCGGAACATCAGCACCTGGTATAGGAAAGCCTAGTAGAGCTGCACAGAGGTGGCTTAGTGAACCATAGAGAGGAGACCCAGGCCCATAAGCCACTACATTCATGGTGGAAAATGTGAGCCCTCAAAGAAAAACCACAAACTCTTCTGTACTGCCATATAGATGCCATCTGCAGCCATAAGGGTTATTGGAGTTGTAGACCGGTGGGTATAATGGGTTTTGGTGAGATGTTTATGTGGCACTCTTTTTGTGAAGTTCACAGTAGTGCCCTGTAAGGTGCCCCGCTGCTCTGTTGCCATGTCTGGGTGGCCAGTCCATCACAATGTTGGCCTCTCCCATATCCAAAGGTCTTGTTCTGGACGTTTCAGACTTGGACAAATATTTGGATGAGAATGTGCTATAAAGATAGATGTACTGGCGGTCTGTACGATCAAACGCCTGGATGTACAGCGAGACCATTTAAAAAAAAAAAATCTTTTGGACGTACTTTTTGAGAATGGACCTTTTGAGACTGCTGACTTTGGACGACTAGTGCCCTACCTCCAAATCGGACTTGGGATATTTCTTTCGATTATGCCCCTCCACGACTAGATTGTAAGCTCTTTGAGCAGGGTCTGTCTATTCTTTTTTTTTAAAGTTTTTTATTAATTTTAAAATCTTACAGCAAGTGTACAAGAATATGTCATTAATAACTATAATATAACACTTGAAATTCTTTCTCATATAATCCTAAAAAATAAAAATGATAACTCTTCCCACCCTCCCTTCCACAATTAGTGCAATAAAACATATCATATATATATTACTAGCTGATGCCCCGGCGTTGCACGGGTATTTAATTATAGCAATAACACTGTAAATGGATTCAAATAAAGATACTTTATAGTGGTGAATGAAATTATTTTTTAACAGCTTTATAAAAAGTACAATATTCAAATTATAATGTGAAATATTTGACAAAATGAATACAATACAACTAACACAAAACTTGATTATAAACAACATTTTTAGTTTCACCTCCAGGAGCAAGAACATATAAATTATTGGGTGAACCCACCCTTGAGCAAGCAACATAGAGTTGTCCATGGGAAAAACAGGGGGATCTTAAATCCACTCCACAGTATGTAATAGTCTCTCCCTGTGATTTGTTGATTGTGATAGAGAATGCAAGTCTCACTGGAATTTGCAATCTCTTAAACTGAAAAGGAAGATCTGTTGGAATAAGTGGCATCCAAAAGTTTCAGTATTGATTTAAACAACTCAATATGTGGAAACTCAGGTTGAAAAGAAACTCCATGCAGTTTTTTCCCGGTTCAGAATGGAACCTGTGTTCCTAGTTCAGCATATGTGAGTACTCATGTAATGTAATAACATTATGAACTGGGGTGCATGAAGGAAACAGTTACAAACACAGTTAGAACATACAAACTCTATATGTATGGTGTCCGTGGTAGAATAGAAACGATGACCCTAGTGGTTATAGTGTCATAGAAAGTGTTTTATAGTTGGAATTACTGTCAGAATGGCAGCTTTTTACATCCTTTCCATTGACATGAATGGGTGAAATCTCATTTTCTGTTTGTAGCTTCGCCCACATGTGCAGGTGGGCCGCGAGACCCCTAGAACATATCACCCCAGGTAGTGAGGGATCTGCATACCAAGTTTCGTTCAATTCGGTCAAGCTGTTTTTGAAGTACTGTGAGAATGGCAGCTTTTTACAATTTTACCATTAACATGAATGGGTGAAATCTGATGTTCTGTTTGTAGCTCCACCCACGTGTGCAGGTGGGCCGCGAGACCCCCAGAGCATATCACCCCAGGTAGTGAGGGATCTGCATACCAAGTTTTGTTCAAATCGGTCAAGCCGTTTTTGATTTACTTTGAGAATGGCAGCTGTTTACATTTTTTCCATTGACATGAATGGGTGAAATCTGATTTTCTGTTTGTAGCTCCGCCCACGTGTGCAGGTGGGCCGCGAGACCCCCAGAACATATCAAAACAAGTAGTGAGGGATCTGCATACCAAATTTCGTTCAAATCGGTCAAGCCGGTTTTGATTTACTGTGAGAATAGCAGGTTTTTAAATTTTTTCCATTGACATAAATGGGTGAAATCTGATTTTCTGTTTGTAGCTCCGCCCACGTGTGCAGGTGGGCCGCGAGACCCCCAGAACATATCACCCCAGGTAGTTGGAATTACTGTGAGAATGGCAGCTATTTACATTTTTTCCATTGACATGAATGGGTAAAATCTGATTTTATGTTTGTAGCTCCGCCCACGTGTGCAGGTGGGCCGCGAGACCCCCAGAACATATCACCCCAGGTAGTGAGGGATCAGCATACCAAGTTTCGTTCAATTCGGTCAAGCCGTTTTTGAAGTACTGTGAGAATGGCAGCTTTTTACAATTTTACCATTAACATGAATGGGTGAAATCTGATGTTCTGTTTGTAGCTCCGCCCACGTGTGCAGGTGGGCCGCGAGACCCCCAGAACATATCACCCCAGGTAGTTGGAATTACTGTGAGAATGGCAGCTATTTACATTTTTTCCATTGACATGATATGGGTGAAATCTGATGTTCTGTTTGTAGCTCCGCCCACGTGTGCAGGTGGGCCGCGAGACCCCCAGAACATATCACCCCAGGTAGTTGGAATTACTGTGAGAATGGCAGCTTTTTACATTTTTTCCATTGACATGAATGGGTGAAATCTGATTTTCTGTTTGTAGCTCCGCCCACGTGTGCAGGTGGGCCGCGAGACCCCCAGAACATATCACCCCAGGTAGTGAGGGATCTGCATACCAAATTTCGTTCAAATCGGTCAAGCCGGTTTTGATTTACTGTGAGAATGGTAGGTTTTTACATTTTTTCCATCGACATGAATGGGTGAAATCTGATTTTCTGTTTGTAGCTCTGCCCACGTGTGCAGGTGGGCCGTGAGACCCCCAGAACATATCACCCCAGGTAGTTGGAATTACTGTGAGAATGGCAGCTATTTACATTTTTTCCATTGACATGAATGGGTGAAATCTGATTTTATGTTTGTAGCTCCGCCCACGTGTGCAGGTGGGCCGCGAGACCCCCAGAACATATCACCCCAGGTAGTGAGGGATCAGCATACCAAGTTTCGTTCAAATCGGTCAAGCCGTTTTTGAATTACTGTGAGAATGACAGCTTTTTACATTTTTTCCATTGACATGAATGGGTGAAATCTGATTTTATGTTTGTAGCTCCGCCCACGTGTGCAGGTGGGCCGCGAGACCCCCAGAACATATCACCCCAGGTAGTGAGGGATCTGCATACCAAGTTTCGTTCAATTCGGTCAAGCCGTTTTTGAAGTACTGTGAGAATGGCAGCTTTTTACAATTTTACCATTAACATGAATGGGTGAAATCTGATGTTCTGTTTGTAGCTCCGCCCACGTGTGCAGGTGGGCCGCGAGACCCCCAGAGCATATCACCCCAGGTAGTGAGGGATCTGCATACCAAGTTTTGTTCAAATCGGTCAAGCCGTTTTTGATTTACTTTGAGAATGGCAGCTGTTTACATTTTTTCCATTGACATGAATGGGTGAAATCTGATTTTCTGTTTGTAGCTCCGCCCACGTGTGCAGGTGGGCCGCGAGACCCCCAGAACATATCACCACAAGTAGTGAGGGATCTGCATACCAAATTTCGTTCAAATCGGTCAAGCCGGTTTTGATTTACTGTGAGAATAGCAGGTTTTTAAATTTTTTCCATCGACATAAATGGGTGAAATCTGATTTTCTGTTTGTAGCTCCGCCCACGTGTGCAGGTGGGCCGCGAGACCCCCAGAACATATCACCCCAGGTAGTTGGAATTACTGTGAGAATGGCAGCTATTTACATTTTTTCCATTGACATGAATGGGTAAAATCTGATTTTATGTTTGTAGCTCCGCCCACGTGTGCAGGTGGGCCGCGAGACCCCCAGAACATATCACCCCAGGTAGTGAGGGATCAGCATACCAAGTTTCGTTCAATTCGGTCAAGCCGTTTTTGAAGTACTGTGAGAATGGCAGCTTTTTACAATTTTACCATTAACATGAATGGGTGAAATCTGATGTTCTGTTTGTAGCTCCGCCCACGTGTGCAGGTGGGCCGCGAGACCCCCAGAACATATCACCCCAGGTAGTTGGAATTACTGTGAGAATGGCAGCTATTTACATTTTTTCCATTGACATGATATGGGTGAAATCTGATGTTCTGTTTGTAGCTCCGCCCACGTGTGCAGGTGGGCCGCGAGACCCCCAGAACATATCACCCCAGGTAGTTGGAATTACTGTGAGAATGGCAGCTTTTTACATTTTTTCCATTGACATGAATGGGTGAAATCTGATTTTCTGTTTGTAGCTCCGCCCAAGTGTGCAGGTGGGCCGCGAGACCCCCAGAACATATCACCCCAGGTAGTGAGGGATCTGCATACCAAATTTCGTTCAAATCGGTCAAGCCGGTTTTGATTTACTGTGAGAATGGTAGGTTTTTACATTTTTTCCATCGACATGAATGGGTGAAATCTGATTTTCTGTTTGTAGCTCTGCCCACGTGTGCAGGTGGGCCGTGAGACCCCCAGAACATATCACCCCAGGTAGTTGGAATTACTGTGAGAATGGCAGCTATTTACATTTTTTCCATTGACATGAATGGGTGAAATCTGATTTTATGTTTGTAGCTCCGCCCACGTGTGCAGGTGGGCCGCGAGACCCCCAGAACATATCACCCCAGGTAGTGAGGGATCAGCATACCAAGTTTCGTTCAAATCGGTCAAGCCGTTTTTGAATTACTGTGAGAATGGCAGCTTTTTACATTTTTTCCATTGACATGAATGGGTGAAATCTGATGTTCTGTTTGTAGCTCCGCCCACGTGTGCAGGTGGGCCGCGAGACCCCCAGAACATATCACCCCAGGTAGTTGGAATTACTGTGAGAATGGCAGCTTTTTACATTTTTTCCATTGACATGAATGGGTGAAATCTGATTTTCTGTTTGTAGCTCCGCCCACGTGTGCAGGTGGGCCGCGAGACCCCCAGAACATATCATCCCAGGTAGTGAGGGATCAGCATACCAAGTTTCGTTCAAATCGGTCAAGCCGTTTTTGTGTGATCGCGGCACATACACACACACACACATACATACCTCCGATTTTATATATATAGATAAACACAGGGTCTGTCTATTCTGTCTTTTGATGTACAGTGCTACATATATCTAGTAGCGCTATAGAAATTATTATTATTATTAGTAGTAGTAAAGTTTCAAGTTTAATAAAATTTTTGATTAATCAGCTTAACCATATTTCTAAGCGATGAACATTTTTAAAATTACAGTATTTGGGGGACAATACAACACTTTACAATATTTTACATCCGAGCGGACTATAAGTGCTTTTATAATCTTAATCCTCTTATTTTTCTCTTCTTTCAAAAGATCATTAATATTAATCTGGATCTTTATACATTCTTCATATTAAAAATCATCTACTTTTAAATTGATTAATTATTCCTAACATTACCTCTTTCCTTGAATCATTTTAAAATAATTGAAGCTTCTTTTATCAATTAATTTTCTTCATATTTTTTCTTAATTGACCCTATCCTTATGTACAAACCTTAAATGTTCCATTTTTTTTTTAAATTAATTTTATAAATTGTATAAATTGTATTTCTGCCTTTTACCTACTTGTTCCAGTTTGTATTAATAGAACATAATGATTAGTCTGTATAATTTTGTCTCATTTGTATTTGTATTTGTCATCCCTGGCTTTTATTGTACATTATAATTATGTAATACGCATTGAAATATTGGATATTGCGTAAAATCAAAATTTAATAAACTTGAAACTTGACTAAAAGACAGACATTACAAACTATGGACACGTGGGAAAAGGAGAATGAAATACAAAATCATTAAAGAAAAGTAAGACAATCAGGGAGTAAAACAAAAGGTAGGGAAAATAGTCCCAATAGTCCAAACGTTGCCCAACTCAGAGTGCTGTTTATAGAATAGCGTTCAGGGCTCAGTTTTTTTAGGACCCAAATTTGTGATTTATTTACAGAATCTAGTCCTTAGTGCAGTGTATCGCAAACTGTGTGCCGCAGGACACTAGTATGTCATGACAGATTCCAGGTGTGCCGCGAGACGCTGGCGAGGAGAGGCATTGGCACCAGCTGACTGCTTACAGTAGGTAGTCAGCTGGCGCCAATGCCTCTCCTCCTCTCTGCACCTCTCATTCTCTAGCACCTCCCCCCCCCACCAGCGGTAACAGGAGGTTCAGGGCCGCAGCTAGAGGTCATCCGCGTATGTGCGGACATCGACGCGATGATGTCACATATGCACGTGATGTCATCGCACTGATGTCTGCATATTTCTGGATGCCCTCCAGCCGCGCGTTTAGTGTGCCGTGGCTTCAAAAAGTTTGCGGCACACTGCCTTAGTGCTTCTAAATGGGAAAGTGTTAACCCAGCTTTAATTCCTAAACTGCCAAAAAATTTAACACCTGCTCTAAGCCATTAGGATGACCATTGTTGATTGATGAATTAACCCCATAATTTACACTAGTGATCATTGGGTACTGCAATTCAAAATTAAGACGTGTTGAGAGGGTATATTCAAAATTGAAGGTTTTAGACGTTAAAAAATTAATTTTTTTTTGCTTCCACGGTGGAGGGAGGGAAATGTACGTTGAGGAGTTAAAATATTTAATTATAATATTGAAATCACATCATATGTATTATTGTATTAATAATTAAGATGTGGATGAGAGTAAATGATTGTTTAATGTAATAATTGTATAGTTATTAGTGCGTTCCATACAGTATTTATGATTTACCAATTGTATTGCATTATCAAAGTTTGAAAATCAATAAAGATTTAACCAGAAATAATAATAATAATTTTGTTAAGATGGGGGGAATATGTAAAGTTGCTGCTAGCTGGACGGGAACAGCTTGGGGAAGTAGAAAAGCAGAAGGAAAAACTGAAAGGAGCTTCAGCATTATCGCAGAACATGCGAGTACCTTTCTGAAATGACAGCATCAATGAAGCAAAACAGGAGACTTGAAGAAGTTAAAGGATGTACTACTTCAAAAGGACAATATATATTTTACAAGTACAGATTACTTGAATAGGGATGTTAATCAGAGAAAATAATATTAAACATTGAACTAAGGCCAGCATAGAGGGAGATATACAAAGATGGATAGGCAAATGGCTGGAAAATAGGAAGCAGAGAGTGGGCATAAATGGGAAGTTCTCCGACTGGGAGAAAGTGACTAGTGGTGTACCCCAGGGCTCGGTACTTGGGCCGATCCTTTTTAATATTTATATCAATGACCTGGAAAACGGAACATCCAGTGAGATCATCAAGTTTGCAGACGACACAAAACTCTGCCGGGAAATCAGATCGCAGGAGGACAGTGAGGAACTCCAGAGCGATTTGTGTCGGTTAGAAAACTGGGCGGAGAAATGGCAGATGAAGTTCAATGTGGAGAAATGCAAGGTAATGCATTTAGGCAGTAAAAATAAGGAATACGAGTACAGAATGTCAGGTGCAACTCTGGGAAAAAGTGAACAAGAAAGGGACCTGGGTGTACTGATAGATAGGACCCTGAAGCCGTCGGCACAATGCGCGGCAGCGGCAAAGAAGGCAAATAGAATGTTGGGCATGATAAAGAAAGGAATCTCGAGTAGATCGGAGAAAGTTATAATGCCGCTTTATAGGGCAATGGTCAGACCCCACTTGGAATACTGCGTCCAACATTGGTCTCCCTATCTAAAGAAAGATATAAAACTGCTGGAGAGGGTGCAGAGACGAGCAACTAAACTAGTGAAGGGTATGGAGAAACTGGAATATGAGGATCGACTTAAAACACTGGGATTGTTCTCCCTTGAGAAAAGGAGACTGCGTGGGGATATGATCGAGACCTTCAAAATACTGAAAGGAATCGACAAAATAGAGCAGAGAAGATTATTTACATTGTCCAATTTGACACGGACAAGAGGACATGAAATGAAGCTAAGGGGGGACAAGTTCAGGACTAATGTCAGGAAGTTCTGCTTCACACAGAGAGTGGTTGACATCTGGAATACTCTCCCAGGGGAGATTATTGCGGAATCGACAGTCCTAGGCTTCAAAAGCAAACTAGATGCATATCTCCTTGAGAGAGGCATATAAAGATATGGTTGGCTATAAAATAAGCCAGGTGTATACCTGGCAGGGCCTCCGCGTGTGCGGATCACCGGACTTGATGGACCGAAGGTCTGATCCGGAAATGGCGCTTCTTATGTTCAGTACTGGGCAGACTTGCACAGTCTGTGTCTGTAGGTGGCTGTTTGGGGGAGGATGGGCTGGAGAGGGCTTCAATGGCTGGGAGGGAGTAGATGGGTTGGAGTAGGTTTTGACGGAGATTTCGGCAGTTGGAACCCAAGCACAGTACCGGGTAGAGCTTTGGATTCTTGCCCAGAAATAGCTAAGAAGAAAAAATTTAAATTGAATCAAGTTGGGCAGACTGGATGAATCATTCGGGTCGTAATCTGCCATCATCTACTATATGCTACTATATGCTAACTAAAACTAATACCAGAAGAATGGAAATGGGAAGTAGGGGGTAAGAAACAGCAGAACTGTTCATTCTTAATCAACCTCTAACATGAGAAGAAATTTAAACAAACTTTAAAATACTGAAATGAGATAAATCTCCAGAACATGATGTTCTAGGAGCTGAATTTTACAAAACACTAATGAACTTAACAGGAAACCCACTGCAGGAAATGTTTGAGGAAGATCTCCACTTAGGAATGCTAGACAGAGAGCAGAATCGGATGCAATTAGGGCTACGAGACATCCAGGAAAACCCTGACATGTCCTCTTTTTAGAGGACTATCCAGGCTCCTAGACAGCCTTTCCAAAACCCGGCATTTGTGCAGGTTCTGGAAATCCCCGACGAGCTCCGGTCGCATATGGAGGGCCTCTGTGCATGCGCGGATGCCGTCACACACATCCGTGCATGCTCTGGCCCTTCCAGATGCGGCTGAAGCTTGTCTGGAAGAAGAGAGGAGGCTTTTTGGGGGCGGGGCTTAGGATGGAATGAGGCATGGATGGAGGCAGAACTGGGTGGATTAGAGGCTGAACTGGATGGAACTGGGGTGGAACGGGATGGGGATGGAGATGGAAGGGGGGTATGGTCATGTATCTGAGGTTTTCCGGAGAAAAATATGGTAACTCTAGATGCAGTTATAGTGCTACCCAAACCTGGCAGATAAATGGACTTAATAGTGTCATATAGATCAATTTCATTGCTAAATCTAGATATAGAAATCTTTGCAATAGTACTGGTCAGTAGGCTAAGTACAGAAAATTTGATGTTGAAAACAGAAAATTTGATGTTGAAAAAAATTCCCAGGCAGACGTTCAAGGACTAACTAGACCTGTACAGAGCTGATGAGAAATAAAAAGAAAGGAAATGTAAACACTCGACTGGCAAAATCTAAATAGAGTAGCTACCCTGAGAAGAAAGATGGCAAGACAGGGCTTATCAATCTAATAGATTCTAGCTGTAATGTACAACTGTAAATTGTATCCTGTTTGTCTATACATTATGTATGTCAACCCGTAACCTGTTCTGAGCTCGTTGAGGAGGACAGGATATAAAACGAACCAAACAAATATTTTAGGGTTAACAAACATTTTTTTAAGGAAAGTAAACAAAGCTAAGAGAAAAAGATGGCCGCTATGGTTGTCAAAGGAAGTCACTGAAAATTACAAGGTATCACAGAAACACAACAGCAGCCAACAATATCTGGAAAAGCTAAGAGCAGCTGGTAAAGTAGTCAGACAAGCAAAGATGCAAAGGGAAGATGAAATAGCCATAAAAGTAAAATGCGGGGCGGTGAGATAAATGCTCCAATGCTCATAGGAATACTATGAACGTCAGAGCATTTACGACGCCGGCTCACACTAAAAACCTCTAGTGCAGCTTGATAAAAGGGGCCCTAAGTTCCTTAATATTTCTAAACTGTTATGGGTGAAGAGGACAATTACATACAGTATAAGAGCAATGGAGGGCCATGTGAAATTAACAAAGGAGTGATTCAACCAAGAGATTGGGGCTGCTATATGAGACAATGGTAGAACACAGAATTCAGTCTTTGGGTTAAAAATACCTGAAAGACTTACTCCCTCTTTTACAAAGGTGCGCTAAGCTTTTTAGCACGCGTGCATGCTATCCTATGGACGCGTTAGCAGTTAGCGCAGGCATTGATTTAGCGTGCGCTAAATCCGCGCTAAAACGCTTAGGGCGCCTTTGTAAAAGAGGGCCCTAGTCCTAATGTGGGCAACCTTTAAATTGCCTCCTGTGATACAGAATTATTTTCCTGATTATAAAGAACAAACAATTTTCTATTTTTCTGGAATCTGATCAAAGCTTGTAATCCCAAAATATCACACCATTTGTAACATATTTATTGTATGCATTAATATGTATATCTGTGGGTACATGACTGAGCAAATCATTTTTATATCCATTTTTTATTTACACATACTTAACAAATTGGCTATTCAGTCATTTACATTCCATTTAATCATCTGTAATCATATAAATTATGCCTGGTAGTAGTAAACGCTTGTGTCAGCTCTTAATTGCAGATTGATTAATTAACTATGCTGATTTCTGTTATTTATAGAAGAATACATGAAGATAATGATAAATTGTAATCAGTGGCACAGTGTTTTGTCGCTGGAACACAATGGAATCACAACAAACACATTGATGGGAAACATTTCTATTTATTTTTTTTTAATCAAGCTTCAGATGCATGGGAAGGAGTGGTGGTGGTGAATTCCATAAATGTGTCGCAATCTTAAGAAAAGGTACCAAATCTTGAGCTCTTTTTACGAAGCTGCGTTAGCAGCTTTATCGCACGCACCTTTTTAGCGCGCACTAAGCCCCCGTGCTAGCCGAAAAACTACCGCCTGCTCAAGAGGGGGCGGGTGGCGGCTAGCGCGGCCAGCAAATTAGTGCGCGCTATTACGCACGTTAAAACGCCAACGAGGCTTCGTAAAAGAAGCCCTTAGTGCACGCTTACACGAGAAATGAGGCAACAATGCCAGTTGGGTTCTATTTGTAAATAAAAATTTCTCTTAATTTTCCTACATTACCCATGTAGGAAAAATATGTCTTTTTTGAACCTTTCCAGTTAATGACTTTCCTTTCACTGTCGCGATTTGAGAAGGTTAAAGTTAAAACTTAATGCCCTAATTAAAGTTTATAAGAGGTGATTAATTTCAACTGAATATCAACCTGATCATATATGCTTTCTGTAGTTAATTTATTTCTTCCGCTATCTACTTTTTGGATCCCACCTATTGGGGATTAGAGCGATTAAGTGGAAAATCTTCTTTGTTATTCATGTATTGAATTATGTATTTGATTGGGACTTATAATGCTATCTGTACAAGTTTATACTTGAATGTAATATGAAAATGATAAAAATAACATTTTTTAAAAATTTTTTATCTTAATTGAAACAGTATATCTCTGGCAAATGAAATGATAAAAAGATGTGGTTTGTTGCATTTAGATCGGCATCTTCTTGATTACTTATCCGCCCAAATAACTCAATTTCTAAGACTTGGCCCCTGTTCTTGGATTACGACACAAATGGTGGCTGATAAGTTGATGCGGGAAAAAGTCAGTGCTAAGTGCTCTCCCATAAGTCATGCTCCGCGTTGCGGACACTTTATAGAATACTGCTTAGAGTTGATTTCCACTTCCACAGTTGGCCACCGGTAATTATGCCCATTGAAACCTAGTGTAAAGGCCAGGGCCCACCTCATGGCATTTAGGTGCTGAAATGGCTATTCCATAATATTTAACACAACAACGAGCGATCTGGGATTTGCCAAGCAAAACCACTCAAACAGATCTCAATCTACCAAAATGGAGGAAAAAAGCCTCAGTGGTCCAGAGATGAAATGGTATTTCTGCAGACATATCAACACCCCGTAAAAGGATTCAATATATTTAATCGGCACAAAAATACCTCCATATAACAATCTAATTGAGCATGTAATGTGATTAAATGAGAAATAAACCAGCACTTATGGCCCGACGGAACCCGTTTCTCATACAAGTTTCTTCAAGGGATCTAAGTGCTGTGTTGTGAACAGAGCCTATCCAAGTTCTCTTCCTCCTTGGAACAAACACACTTAACAAAAGTAGAAACACAGAATTTAGTCTTTGAGTTAAAAAGACTTACCCCCCTGTTTTACTAAGGTGCGCCAGTCGATTTAGCGTGCGCTAGACGCTAACGTGTGCATGTTAGTCTATGGACTTAGCGCATGCTAATTCGATTAGCGTACCTTAGTAAAGAGGGGGATAGTCCTAATGTCGGCAGCCTTTAAACTGCCTCTTTTGACAGAGAATTCCTTTCCTGATTATAAAAATAATAATTTTCCATCTTTCTGGAATCTGATCAAAGGTTGTAATCCAAAAATATCAAACCATTTGTAAGATAACTATTGTATGCATTAGTATGTACTGTATATCTGTGGGTATATGACAGAGCAAAGTAACTTTTGTTAAGTGTGTTTGTTCCAGGGAGGAAGAACACTTGGATATGCTCTGTTCACAACGCAGCACTTGGATCCCCTGAAGAAGCTAGTGTGTGAAACGGGTCCCATTGGGTCATAAGATAAGGGATGGGTTTTTTTTCCTCATTTAATAACATTATATGCTGAATTAGGTTATTATATGGAAGTTTTTTATGCCGATTAAAGATATTGGGTGTTGATATGTATGCTGAAATAGCAGTTTAACTTCTGGATCTCTGAGGCTTTTTCCCTCCATTTTGGTAGATTGAGATCTATTCTATAATATCACACACAACTTTTCAGAAAGCCCTGCCCCCACCCCTGGCCATACTTCCTTCTGAATTGCATGCTTACCCCCAAATTCAATAAATTCTACCTAAAGTTAGCTGCCTACATCGGTGCGCCTAGCCGATGTAGGTACCTAACTTATGTTGGCTTTTACAAAGTCATGGTAGAGGTAAATGCTCCGATACTCATAGAATTCCTATGAGCATTGGAGCATTTACCTCACCAGCTCACAGTAGAAACCTCTACCAAGGTTTTGTAATAGGAGCCCTTAATTAATAGGCTAAAATGGTGCCAACAATTGCCAATTCACACCTCATAATTGGTGTTAATTGGACTTAGTTGGAAGTTAGGCACCTAACTTGTCAGAAGCCTAGTCCAAAGTGTGCAGTTACATGCGGGAATGGTTAGGGGGCAGGTCAAGGGTATGTTTTTGTTAGGCACTGGTTCTTGACTTAGCCACCATTGTGTACACAACTCAGGTACAGGCATTTAGGCCAAGAAAATCCTGGCATAAATATGGTGCACCAAAAAGTTACAACGCCTAGTGATGCCTAAGGCCACTTATGGGGAGCTAAGCACAATTTTATATAGAATCGTGCTTAGCGCCACACTGGTTGTCACCGATTTTTTAGGCAACATATATAGAATTGGGGCCTTGTAGAATAACACGTAGTCATGTACCTGAGAATGAAAAGAAAGTAACAAGCGTGTTGAAACAAGTCTGTGCATGTTGTGACATATCTCAGGGCTACTCACACACAGTTGCGGCTCAGTGCTAGTCTAAAATTCCAAAAGACAGGATGTCAGGAGAGTCCTCATGCAAATCACGTAATAAACTGCTAGATTTGGAGCACTGTTCAGTGATAAAATTTCTCACAAAAGAAGGGAAAAAGCCAAAGGAGATCCGTGAATGCATGACTGCAGTTTATAGTGAGTCTGCCTCTTCCTCCAAAGTAAAATGTTGGAGCAAGCAGTTTAAGTGAGGGAGTAGAGAGGCCATTGAAGATGACCCTCATACAGGGCAGCTTGTGGAAGCAACTTCCACAGAAATGTGCAAGGAAGTTGAGGATTTAATTTTGTCAGACGAATTAAGGTTTCCCGAATAGCTGAAGCAATGGGCATCTCTGCAGGTATTGTTTAGACAATAATTCATAAAAAGCTGGGCATATTCAAGGTTCGTTCATGATGTGTTTCAAGAATGCTGACGCCATGTCAGAAGGCTACAAGGCTTCAGTGCTGTCAGGAGAAGTTGGAGATGCTCCGTGAAGTCCAAGTGAGTTTTTTTTCATTGTTTGGTGACTGGAGATAAGACTTGGGTCTATCACAGAGATTCTGAGTCCAAAATGGAGTCAATGCAGTGGAAGTATAAGTCTTCCCCCACCCCCCAAAAAGTTCAAAACAGAAAAATCTGCAGGCCAAGTCATGGCAACTGTCTTCTGGGATGATGAAGGACTTTTACTTCTGGAGTTCATGCCACACAGGACAGCCATAACTGGGGAGAGTTACACCAACACAATGATCACTTTGCAGGATTCAATCAATCCAATCCAATCCTTGGATTTATATACCGGGTCATTTTCTAAATTAGAAGCTCGACTCAGTTTACATAAAGATACTTAATGAGCTAGAAGGAAAACTCACAGCAGGTGTGCTGATTCTTCATGACAATGCACCAGTGCACATGACAATCATAGGCTGCCATCCGAGAATGCGGTCCTGACCTGGCTCCCTTGGATTATTTACTGTTCCAAGTTTTGAAGAAATCTCTCCGTGTACAGCGTTTTTCAAGTGATGAAGACATCAAGGAAGCTGTGAAGTCCTGGTTTGAAGGTCAAAAAGAAGAATTCTTTTCAAAGGGGTTACAGTCATTGCAGGAAAAGTGGATGAAGTGTCTGGAGCTATCAGGGGACTATATTGAAAAATAAAACAAAAATTTTTTGAAAACTCTTTTCTTTCCTACTGAGATAGATAAATTCATGAACACCCCTTGTAGGTGTGCAAATCCCATTATTGCCAATTAACTGCAACAATTACTTCTTAACATCAATTAATTGCTATTTAATGGCTCATTAGCAATTTATTTGCATATGCATCTTTGCTCTGCCCTGACATTTTGATGCCCAAATTTTGCCACCATATATAGAATCCAAGTGATAGTGAGCCCAAAATTCTGTAACACTAAAATAATATTTTGCAATTTATATTTAATATGTAGCCCAAAACTTGCGTGCCATCCAGTTTGTCCATCTGTATTTGGTAAGTATTGTTACTCCCTTGTTACTCCTACTGAGGTGGTTATATGGTCACAGAGAAAAGACAAGACCTTGATTTTTAATATAAATGAAACAATGAACAAAGCGAAATGTGAAAAAAACCCCCAAAAAACGTTAACTAAGTTTGAGCCCTGTCATCTGTGCAAAGCTAGGGACTTCTGGCTGCATAACGACCATGACAGTAATTGGGAATGTACGCATGCCGCTGAGTTTTGCAAGGCTCTAATAATCCACAGATGTGCCGCACTTTGGACTTCCAGCTGCATTTCACTTAAACTTAGCCCTCCCCCCCTTTCATTTAATGAGAGGCAACTGGGTTCGTTAAGGAACAGCCAAGCATATCACACAGTTAAACACGAGTCAGCCAGCAGTACCAAAAGAACTTTGTTCTGAGCAATTGAGCAAAGAATGGCAATTACTAGAGACGTCCAGGCTAGTAAAGGCTTTCAATTAAAAATTTGCGATAAAATCAGCTTTTAGCCAATCCACAACACAACTAAATGCTTTCAAATAGATTTGGAATGAAGTCATTTCTTTCTTTTTCTTTTTTTTTCTAAATCTAATTTAATTAATTAATTACGGTGTGTGGTTTTTTTTTTTTCTTTTTCTTACATGCCTTTCTGATTCGCAGCCAAGAATCAGACCTAGAAATTAAAGCAACCAAATACCCAATCCAGACCTCACTCAGAATCTTGGGAGTGCTGATAGACAGATGCTGCACTATGCAGACCCAAATCAACAAAACTACCCAAAAAGCATTCTTCACAATGCGCAACTTAAGAAAAATAAGGAAATTCTTTGACAAAGAACACTACAGGATAATTGTACAATCCCTGGTACTAGGTCTCGTGGACTACTGCAATATCCTTTATCTACCATGCCCCACAAACATGATCAAAAAACTTCAAACTGTTCAGAACACAGCCCTTAGACTAATTTACTCACTCGGAAAATTTGACCACATCACCAATGCCTACCTAGACTCACACTGGCTACCGATTCGAGCCAGAATTCAATTCAAACTATACTGTCTACTCTTCAAAGTAATTAACGGTACTGCACCCACCTACCTAAATGACCGCCTAAACCGTAACCTTCCAACCAGAACAAGAAGAACACTGACATCATTCACATACCCACCACTCAAGGGTACTCACCGCAAAAAGCTTTATGATAGCCTCCTGGCAACACATGCTGCAAAACTCGAACCTTCCATCACCAGATTGTTAACCACAACATCAGACCTCAAGACATTCCGTAAAGAAATCAAAACACTGCTGTTCAAAAAGCATATACAATCTACCTAACCTCCCTCACCCCATCCCCCAAGAAACCAAAACACTGCCGTCCAAAACATCTTCCGATGTTATTAAGTCTTTACTATCATTCTGTTATTAAGTCTCTATCCTCAAACTGTATTCTCTATTGTCATGTACCATCCTGGAAATGTCCAGTTCTCTTCTTATGTAATCCGCTTTGAACCGCAAGGTACAAGCGGAATAAAAATCACTAATGTAATGTAATGTAATGTAATATACAGAGTAGAAGTGGGCAGGGCAGAATTAACCAATAGGCCAAGTAGGCACGTGCCTAGGGCCCGAAATGATTAGGGGGGCCCGATGAAGGAGGGCATCAACATTGTTTTTTCCAAACGGCGATGGGCCCTTCCAGCATCGATCGGCAATGCGGGCCCCAGCCCGATCGGCAACGCGGCCCCCCCCCCCCCCCCCCCAATCGACAGAAAGTAAGACAAGCAAGCAACGCGGGTAAGAAAGACAACGGGAACTGTAATTGTGCGAGCGGTGCTGCTTGCTCAAAGCTTCCCTCTGACGCAGTTTCCTGTTTCCGCCTGGGCGCATGGTTGGGCGGGGCAGGGGGGCCCAGTGTACTTGTGTGCCTAGGGGCCCTCGATGAATGAATCCTGCCCTGGAAGTGGGTACAATTATTAGACTGTGAATATAATTCCAAAGTCTGTGGGCAGTGTTCAGCTGCAGACTTTAGACTTAGGCTCTCATTTTCTAAGGTGCGCTAACTGAATAGCGCACGCTAATCAATTTAGCACACGCTAAACGCTAACCTGTGTATTTTAGTCTATGGACGCGTTAGCGTTGAGCGTGAGTTAATAGCGCACCTTAGTAAAAGAGGAGGTTAGTAAAAGTTTCCACACTAATTTGCTCCTGCAATATGATACTCGACACTTACTAACATACGATGCAAGATGGAAACCCTATCTTGAGGGGGGGGGAACCCCTCCCCCTTTCTACCGTGGCCCGGAGCACTTAATGCTCCTACGCTTATAGAATTATATCAGCGTCAGAACATTTAGCGCTCCGGGCCATGGTAAAAACATCTATCGTGGCTTAATAAAAAGGGTGTGGGGGGTGGAATTGCTAAAATAGGGTTCAATTTTCAGTTGCAGTAGTGAGGGGATTAATTTAAATGCTGGCACTAGCATTTAAAGTAATTCATGGGCTTCTTAAATGTTATAAATCTCTTTATGTTGGAATACTACCAGATCCTGTTAGTCGAGGATTATAACGACATACAAATTATCTTTTCCCTATTTTAGAGGACTCAAATCTGCTGGGAAGCTTAGCAAATCTATGGCAGAAACTCAATTTCCACGTCCCATCCCCGTGAATTTTGTCGCTGTCCCTGTCCCATTCCTGTAAGCTCTATCTTAACTGCACAGGCCTTGAACACATATGATTTGAAAGTGTTTGAGGCTTGTGCAGATGAGGACGGAGCTTAGGCATTGGTGGAATGAGGCATTATGACATCACAGTCTGAGCTCTAGAATGTTGCTACTTATGATTTGAAAGTGTTTGAGGCTTGTGCAGATGAGGACGGAGCTTAGGCATTGGTGGAATGAGGCATTATGACATCACAGTCTGAGCTCTGGAATGTTGCTACTTAAGATTTTAGAGTGTTTGAGGCTTGTGCAGATGAGGACAGAGCTTAGGCATTGGTGGAATGAGGCATTATGACATCACAGTCTGAGCTCTGGAATGTTGCTACTTAAGATTTTAGAGTGTTTGAGGCTTGTGCAGAAGAGGACGGAGCTTAGGCATTGGTGGAATGAGGCATTATGACATCACAGTCTGAGCTCTGGAATGTTACTACTTAAGATTTTAGAGTGTTTGAGGCTTGTGCAGATAAGGACAGAGCTTAGGCATTGGTGGAATGAGGCATTATGACATCACAGTCTGAGCTCTGGAATGTTGCTACTTAAGATTTTAAAGTGTTTGAGGCTTTTGCAGATGAGGACGGAGCTTAGGCATTGGTGGAATGAGGCATTATGACATCACAATCTGAGCTCTGGAATGTTGATACTTATGATTTTAAAGCGTTTGAGGCTTATACAGATGAGGATGGACCTTGCAGGAATGGGGTAGGGACAGGAAAAGAACTTGTGGGGACAGGAGGGGAAAATGAATTTCCGCGGGGACGAGGAAAACTTTGTCCCCGTGTTATTCTCTAGTAGAAGTTACACAGTTGAACGCAAATTGCTTCTCATTAAGAAAAATTAATTGGACATTCAAATAACATGTGCATCACATGGTCTACTAGATGCCCGCAGTGCTAATACTGTACCCATAATATCTTACTAAGGGCTCCTTTTACGAAAGTGCGCTAGCGTTTTTAACGCACACAATGGATTAGTGCATGCTATAGTGCACGCTAGCCGAAAAACTACTGCCTGCTCAAGAGGAGACGGTAGCGGCTAGCGCGGGTGGCATTTTTAGCGCGCGCTATTCCGCGTGTTAAGGCCCTAACGCACCTTTGTAAAAGGAGCCCTAAATGTCCAAGTTGTCTGGTGTGTCAGAATGAATAATGATTGCAAGAGTAAAACTACTGTCATTGACTGATCTCCCAAAATGTTCCCATTTGATTTGATTGTTATCCATTTGTGCATCCATGATTTTTGAACTTCTATTGACTGTTGAGAGATCATATCCCTTAGATTTACATAATAAAGTTTCCAAGTTTATTTGTAACTTATGGTTAAATAATCTTTATTGAGCAGCTTATAATGTAAGATACATCAGCACATAACTGCAATAGCCATTTACATAGGGCTCCTTTTACAAAGCCGCGTTAGCGGTTTAACACGGGTAATAGCGCGCGCTAATTTGCCAGCCGCACTAGCCGCTACCGCCTCCTCTTGAGCAGGCGGTAGTTTTTTAGCTAGCGCGGGGGATTAGCGCACGCTAAAAAGGTGCGTGCAATAAAGCCGCTAACGCGGCTTCATAAAAGGAGCCCATAATGTATGATAACATTGGCATGTAGAGGAATACTCGAAATTAATAAGTACAAAACAAGGAAAACCTCTTCTAACCCTCCCCCCCCTTTTCAACTCCACAACACATCTGTTTTCATGGCAAAATGAGTACACACCTGTCTTGAAATGATTTATTTAGCAATTTATATACTGCATAAAACTATGCGGTTTACACATTAGCTAGATACAAATTATCCCGATCGCCCTTTTTTCGCTAAACATATGATACAAACAAAGGACAAACGTAAATGTCCCATCCCCCCAGGCAAAAATAATACAATATCAAAACAAACATTATTAAATCATAATATCAATACCGATATTATCCAATCATAATTTCATCAAATAACAGCATTGAATATCACATTCAAGGTAGAAATATTCTTAACACTATAGCTTAAAACTGAAGAGATTACTTGGACATTAGCATAGAAAGACATCGACAAAAAGCTGCATTTTTAACTTTTTCTTAAAATTAATCTTCCCCGAACAGAATCGCAGCGTGCCGGGCAGGGCATTCCAAAGTTAAAATTAAAAGTTCAAAATACGGCTTCACCGCTGTAGGAGGAAAAGAGTTCCTAAAGACGTTCCAAATCTGAAGAAAGCATTTTCCTGGTACAGAATCTATCTTCTGAACTTGAGTGCATTCCAGTTTGAGTGAGGCGATCGTGTGTGGCTTCCACTACTGTAAAGAAGACCCATGCCTGCCCAGCCAATGAAGCAATATCACTTTTTTCCCTATTAATATTACTCATTTTAGGAAGGATGAGAATCCTTTTGGTGTTGGGAGTTTGTAAAGAGAAAACATCGGTAAATGCATGGTTCAAGTTTGACGTCACAGCTCCAGAGAGAAGATATTGAAGGGAGCAAAAGATACCAAAAACACTGGATTAGCGTGCAAGACCAAAATGTGTCCTAGTGAAGCTTCAGGCAATTCATACTTGAAGTAACAATGAGTAACAGAGAAACATAGAAGATGACGGCAGAAAAGGGCCATAGCCCATCAAGTCTGCCCACTCCATTAACCCTCCCCTAACAACCTCCTAAGGGGTCGCCCACCTCTACACTGCCCTCATAAAGATCTAACGTGGGCATCCCATTTATTCTTAAAATCTTGTATGCTGCTGGCCACGATCACCTGCTCTGGGAGTTTGTTCCAATGGTCTACCACTCTTTCTGTGAGTAGCGATAATGCCAGCGAGCTGTGCCCTCTGAGATGAAAAATGCAGGTATCGTAATTCCCACCAATTGACACTATCCCACTTCTGTACAAATAGCCATGACAGGAATAAAAGGTTTCCAGAGTAAGTTCAAAGTTCAAGTCTTCCTTCCAAGCATAGGCATAATTACTGAAATTCAATTCTGCAGTTGTGTCTTGCAAAGAGGTACTTTATTCTGTGCACCCAAAGTGTACAATGAAGCCAGTTCTTCATGAGCATTCTTAGTCAGATCTGTCCAGGGCAAACTAGCAACTTAAAGGGGCATAATCAAAAGTTCAAAACATCTAAAAACTTGCCTAAGTTGGCACTTGGATGTCCTAGTAGCAGGGAGGTCCAAGAGCTGATAATCAAAACAAACTTTCTGGATGTTCAGCAGCACTTCTAAACGGCTATGTGTCCAAGTTTCAAGTTTCAAGTTTAATCAAGTTTGATGAATCGCTTATTACATACTAAGCGATTGACAATAAAATATAAAATATACAGTTTTTTTTTTTAAAAAAAGGGGAAAAAACAAACTGACAAAACAAACATACTCTGGTACATGTGGAAAGAAAAAAAGGAGGGTAAAAGTTACAAAATTGTTGTTCTCCAGATGAGAAGAAAGGAAAAGCCAAGTAAGGGAAAAACATGGGGTTAGGGGTAAAATTTTTAGGAAAAATTTGTTTACAGATTAAAAGTAGCTTTAAAAAGAAAAGTTTTAAAATGGGTTTTGAATATTTTGAGGTCTTTAGTTTCTCTTATATATAAAGGTAGGGAATTCCAGGTAAGAGGGGCCATTACTGAAAATATATCATGACGTCTGGTTCCAATAACTTTTAAAGAAGGAACCATAAGCAACCCTTGAGTTGTGGAACGAAGAGAACGAGTCGTGTTGTATGGAATTAGTAGTCGGTCGATAAATTGGGGTTCATTGGTGGATAATGTTTTAAATACTAAAAGCAATATTTTATATGTTATGCGTTGATTAATGGGAAGCCAGTGCGAATCTATAAGAAAAGGAGTTACATGATCATATTTTTTTCCGTTATGAATAATTTTTAATTGCAGTGTTCTGGATTATTTGTAAGCATTTTTTTTCCTTTTGCGTAATGTTTAACAGTAGGGAATTGCAATAGTCGAGCTTAGCGATGACAAGAGAATGTATCAAAATGTTTAAAGATTTGGGTTCTAGGAATTTGGACATGGAGCGAATCAAACGTAAACGGTAGAAGCAACATTTAACTGTGTTGCTAATGTGTTCTTGATAGGAAAATTTGTCATCAATGATGACCCCTAGTATCTTTAGTGACGATACTAAAGTTATAATTGTGTTATCTATTAAAAATGGGGCCGATAGTTCTAATCCCTGTTTCATTGGGAAAAATAATGCCTTAGTTTTTGTGATGTTTAGGGCTAGTCTGTTTTGCATGAGCCAATTTTTTATTTTTTCTAATTTTTGATTAATTATAGATATTTCGTTGGGATTTTCGGGGTTAAAAGGATGTGTTAATTGGATGTCGTCGGCGTAAGCATATACAGTAAAGCCTATTGATTGACTTAGGCTTAATAGCGGTGAAAGAAAGATGTTGAAAAGTAAAGGAGATAGAATAGATCCCTGAGGAATTCCATAGTCGTGTGAGAAAGGCTTCGAAGTTGTATTATTAAAGCGTACCAAGGATGATCGATTGCTTAGAAAAGAAGTAAACCACTGTAATGTAAGATCACAAACGCCTATGGTTTTTAATCTGTCCAGAAGAAGAGAATGGTCAATGGTGTCAAAAGCTGCCGAAAGATCAAGGGAAAATAGTATAACCGAGTTGTGATGATCTAAGTTATAGATAATGTTAGTAGTGAGACCTATTAGTGAATACTCTGTATTGTGGTTTTTCCTAAAACCGGTTTGGTTAGGATGCAATACGTTGGTTGATTGTACAAAATCCGACAGTTGATTAAATATTACTCTTTCAGTGATTTTCGCCAAAAAAGGGATGTGGCTATGGGTCGATAATTTGCAGGGTCTTCTAGGCTTATTTTATGATCCTTTATTAAGGGGAGTATTGTGGCTGTTTTCCATGATTCCATGCCAGAACTCAAAGGGGCATCTTGGGAGGTAAATTTTTAAAAAAATTTACGAAGGCGAGTTAGGGCCTTAACGCGTGGAATAGCACATGCTAAAATGCCGCACATGCTAGCCGCTACCGCCTCCTCTTGAGCAGGTGGTAGTTTTTCGCTAGCGCACTATAGCATGCGCTAATCTGGTGTGTGCGCTAAAAATGCTAGCGCACCTTCGTAAAAGGAGCCCATAGTGATGGCGTCGCAGCTTTGGAACCCTATGCCACAACATTTAAGAGAGGAAAATGATTTGGCCTGTTTTAACAATAATTTAAAAAGCTTCCTTTTTAAAGATGCTTTTAACCTTTAAATTACGTTCGGTTCTTATATAAAATTCCTTCTCTAATTGCACCCTTTTTTTTTTTTTTCTTTCTTTTTCCCCGTCCTATTGTTTGTTTTTGTTTTTTTACCATATATGTCTCTGCTCTGAACTTTAAAAACACTTAATTGTAGTTCTATTACCTCTCACCTTTTGTATTAGTTGGTCTGTATGTCCAATTGTCTACCCCAGGGGTGCCCACACTTTTTTGACTCGCGAGCTACTTTTAAAATGACCAAATCAAAATACCTACCAACAATAAAATAAAAAAAAACATAACGCACACTGTACGCATAGAAAATGTTAATTATCATTCCTATTCCGGGGTTTTTTCAAAGAGGTCAAAGCAGATGACTCTATGCACTGTCACCTCAGTAACAACCATACAAAAATAGACAAATACCCCCCTCCCTTTTTACTAAACTACAATAGCAGTTTTTAGCGCAGGGAGCTGCGCTGAATGCCCAGCGCTCTCTCGACGCTCATAGGCTCCCTGCGCTACAAACCACTATTGCGGTTTAGTAAAAGGGGACCATATTGTAAAATATAGACAGCAGATATAAATTCAGACACATTTTGATCACTAAATTTAAAATAAAATAATTTTTCCTACCTTGTCTGGTGAATTCATGAGTCTCTGGTTGCACTTTCTTCTTCTGACTGTGCATCCAATCTTTCTTTCAGCCTGTATGCTTCCTCTCCTCCAAACCTCATTCCCTCCCCCAACTTTTTCTTCCTCTCTCCCTGCCCTTTCTTTCTCTCTTCATGCCCCCTTTCTTTTTTTCCTGTTTCTCTTATTTCCTTCTATCTCACTTCCTGTGCCCCTTTCTTTCTTTCTTTCTCCCTGCCCTTCCCCAAGCCTCTGCCACTGCCGCTGCCATCGGGGAACAGGACTCAAACCGCCACTAATGGATAACAGGCCCCAAAGCCGACGCCGATGCCACCCCAAGCTCTCCCTGCTTTGGGCCAACCAGCATTCCTCTCCCCGTCGGAGAGAAAGTTCCGCCCAATCAGGCAGCGATTGGCTGGCCCGAACTTCCTCTCCGACGGCAGAATTGATGTTGGGGAGAGGAAGACTGATTGGCCCGAGAGATCGCCAAGGCAAAGTGAGTCCTGAGCGATCGACTCACTTTGCCTTGGCGAGCTACCGGTCGATCGCGATCGACCTATTGGGCACCCCTGGTCTACCCCATTATTTTAAATTTTAAATTGTATGTTAAATATATGTTTATATTTGATCAATTTTTGTATCTCGCTTAGTAAAACTAATTAAGCGATTCATCAAAGTCGAACAAAACTTGAAACTTGGTTGCTGAGAAAACTGAAAAAAAAAAAGTAAAAAAGTAAGGGGTTACTTTTTTTGCCACACTCTATATATGCCATTGTTCAACACTGATAAGTTTACATGTAGATACATTACATTACTGATTTCTGTTCCGCCATTACCTTGCGGTTCAAGGCGGATTAGATACAATTGTCAAGATATTACAAAATACATAAAGTGGATTCCATGAGAATTGTCAAGATATTAGGAGATACATAAGGAGTGGTTTGAACATTTTTGATTTGCTAAGGAGTAGATAGTATCATAGGTGATGCTTGGGAGGATAATAATAATAATATTCAAATATATGAGTTATCCAAAGATCATGTGTTTAAAAATTGGTTGGGTTCATGTGGGATGAAGAACACACACATACTTTTGAAATTAGCTGCCCTTTGAAAAATTAAAATAAAATATGTCCTAAATTGTAAAACTGTTACATTTACTGAATCTTCTGTCAGGATATCCATGTAGAAATGGGATGCCTTGGCAGGGCACGCTCCTAATTGAATATCCTGGCATCAGGTTAATGTATAACTGGAATGCACTGGCAGGAAAATTTTTTTATTATTTGACTGTCCTAAGAGGGATCTCATGAATAAATGAAATGTCTTGCCAAGAGAGTGTTTTATAAATGAAAAGTCCAATGATGCAGCTCATAAATAAATGAAATGTCCTGACAAGAAGCTTGTTTATTAATGGAATGTCCTGCTAGGAAGCTTATGGATACATGGGATATCCTAGTGGGATACTTTTTTTAAATGGATGCTGCTGCCAAGAAGCGCTCTTATTATTATGTTATGACATGAAGCTCATTTCATAATCCACTAATCTGCCTGGGAACCCATAGCTTTTGCTGAGTTTTATTCTCCAACTACATCTTTTTAACAGGACCTCACTGAATTTCTTTATAAGGACATAAGAACATAAAGGTCCATCAAGCTCAGCATCCTGTTTCCAACAGGGGCCGACTCAGGTCCCAAGTACCAGGCAGAAACCCAAAGAGTAGCAACATTCCAAAGCTGACAAATGCCTCATTCCACCAATGCCTAAGAGCCAGCCTCATCAGTGATGTCACAATCGCTTGATTATCATATACTTGATTCACATAAGAACATAAGAGCTGCCACATTGGGACAGACCGAAGGTCCGTCAAGCCCTGTATCCTGTTTCCAGCAGTGGCCAACCCAGGTTCCAAGCACCTAGCTAGATTCCAAGTATCAAAACAGACTCTATGCTGCTTATCCTAGGAATAAGGAGTGGATTTATCCAAGCCATCTCAACAATTGCCTATGAACTGTCAACATAGGAGAAAAGAGGCTAGTAAGGGATGTGGAGGCAGCTACATCTTCTGAGCCAGGCTGTGCAGAAGAAGTGGACCCTGCGCAAAGCTGATACTGTCAGCACTGGAGCCTGGAAAGAAAGGAGTTGCCACAAACCGAGAGTCATGGGAGCAGTGGCGTACCAAGGGAGGGGGGGAGGCGGTCCGCCCCGGGTGCAAGCCCTGAGGGGGTGCTCCCGGCCTTGAAGCCATTGGTGTCCGGTTCCCCCCCCCCCCGTCGTCCGGTTCTGCCTCCTAGCATTTTGCGTCTGGATCCCCCCCGGTCCCTCCCCCGCACTGTTTGCAGTGAAGAAGCAGCCTGCAGCGGGATCACGATGCCAGCGATCCCTGCGTTGCTTTGGTGCTGCGTCCTCTGCCGCGGTCTCGCCCCTCCTCTGACATACGTCCAGGCTTTAGATCATCCAGACCACCACTATGTCTATCTTTACATCACATTCTTGACCAAATATTCATCCAAGTCCCAAATGCCCAGAACAAGACCTTTTTGATGTGAGAGGGGTCACATGGCAATAGAGCAGTGGAGCACCTTATAGGGCACTGCTATGACCTTCACAAAAAGGGTGCCACATAAACATCTCACCCGAACTCCCTTATAGGTTATGGTGAGCCCCTACCTCCCAAACCCACTTTACCCACCTGTCTACAACCCCAATAGCCCTTATGGCTGCAGATGCTGGAATAATCATGAAATAAGAGTAGACAGTGCCTCTCATATTCCAGCGCCTCTGTTTTTCAATAGGCATGCAAGATCAGCTCTTTATCCCTCCAGTTCAAATATTGGGCAATAGCAGATCTGCTGCGCACATCTCCCTCCCTCTGTGGGCCAATGCGATGAGCACGTTCACAGACAAAACTGGCAGACCCACCTGCTATGTCCGTCTGTTTGGGGACACCAAAATATAAGTTGGGCGTGCCCTAGGACATTGCAGGAAAGTTAACTCCCTAGACTCCACCAAAAGTATATAAACCTCAAATCTAAATTTTTCAGATAAGGAGCACCCTCAGCGTGAGTTTGAAAGCTTTAAAGAGCGATTCAAAGAGCAGCTCTAGTGCTTAGAATAGCAAAGCCAGCAAACACTGAGCAGAGATGACCACTCACCGCCAGCCGCATACCATCATCTGGGTGGATTTGAGGTTTATATATTTTTGGTGGAGTCTAGGGAGTTAACTTTCCTGCAATGTCCTAGGGCACGCCCAACGTATATTTTGGTGTCTTTTAAGGATATTTTGTCTTGGGGTTTTTGCATCTGTTTGGGGAGCCAGGAGTGAAAGAACCAGTATAAATAATTGTCCTTCACTGATTCTGGTATTCCCACCACTCTCAGATTATTCCTCCTTTGACTGTTTTCTTGATCTTCCAGACGTTCTGGAAGGTGGGAAACTTGTTTCTGAAGAAGGCCGATCTGAGTGTGCACATGTTGTGCTTCGTCTTCCTGCTCCGATATTCTGCACTCTACATCTGCGAATCTTTGAGATTGAGAGTCAGGTTTATCACTGATGCCTTCCACCATGGATTGCAGTTTATGTAGCCAATCTTCCAACACCGTGGATACCATGCGGGACACCTCCTGCACTCAGGTGCTCATAGCGCCAATCTTCTGGAAGAGGGCTCTCTGCCATCCTTCCAACACTGTGGATATTGTGCGGGACACCTCCTGCGCTCAGGTGCTCATAGTGCCAACCTTCTGAAGAGGGCTCTCTGCCATCTTGGTGATAGAAAATTTTCCCTTTTCATGAGTGGACCTCAGGGTTTTGGCAGGCATTCCGTCTCTCAGTTCTGCAGAAAAAATGCCACGAGATGCCCCTCACAGTCCTGGATCTCCTTTGGCTTTTCCCTTCTTTTGTGATACATTTTATCACTAAACAGTGCTCCAAGTCTAGCAGTTTTTTACTTGATTCGCATGAGGACTCTCCTGACATCTTGTCTCTTGGAATGTTAGACCCGCACTGAGCCGCAGCTGTGCATGAGTAACCTTGAGACATGCAAATACTAGTCTCAGCACACTTGCTACTTTCTTTCATACTCGGATAAATAAATGATTGAAAGTCCCTCGGATGCACATGCCCAGGCAATCGCAGAAGAGGAAACTGCATGTTTTCTTTCCTCATCCAAATTCATTACCTGCTCCTCTGATCACATTCCACCCATCTATTCGGCACTATCTCTCTTAATGTCATCCCTTCCGTCTATCACATCCTCAGTCTATCAATTTCAACTTCAACTGTCCTTGATATCTTCAAACATGCCATAATTACACCACTCCTCAAAAAACCTTCACTGGACCCTATCTGTCCTTCCAATTATTGTCCCATCTCCCTCTTCCCTTTCTTATCCAAGCTACTTGAATGTGCTGTTCACCACTGTTGCCTTGACTTTCTTTCATCTCTAGTTATTCTTGACCCACTCCAATCAGGCTTTTGCCCCCTGCACTCTACAGAAACTGCCCTTGCTAAAGTCTCCAAAGGCCTGTTCCTGGCCAGATCCAAAGGTTTCTAGTCTATCTTTATCCTTCTTGATCTATCTGCTGCTTTTGACAATGTAGACCACCATTTTCTCCTTGATGCTGTCCTCACTTGGATTTCAGGGGTCTGTTCTTTCTTGGTTTTCTTCTTATTTCCCACATTGTACCTTTAGTGTATGTCGTGGTGGATCCTCCTCCACAAATATCCCACTGCTCTGTCCTGAGACCTCTTATTTTCTCCATCTATACTCATTCCCTTGGTGCTCTCGTCTCCTCCCATGGTTTTCAATATAACTTCTATGCTGATGACTCCCAGATCTACCTCTCTATACCAGAAATATCTACAGGAATCCCAGCCCGAGTCTCAGCCTGCCTATCCAGCATTGCTGCCTGGATGTCCTACTACCAATTAAAACTGATAATGACCAAGACTGAGCTACATATCCTTCCACTTCAACCTACTTATCCTCCCCCTCCTCCCCTCCTCAGTGAATAACACTCTCATCCTCCCTGTCATGTGAGCTTGCAACCTTAGGGTCATATTTGACTCCTTTCTCTGCACAAATCCAACAGATCGCAAAAACCTGACATTTCTTTCTCTATAATATCACCAAAATCTGACCCTTCCTCTCTCAGCACAGTAGCAAAACCCTTATCCACACCCTAATCACTTCTCACCTAGATTACTGCAACTTGCTTCTCACAGGTCTTCCATATAACTATCTCGCACCTTTCAGTCCATTCAAAATTCTGCCGCACGACTTGAATTCCACCAGTCACTCTGATCACAATACCCCTTTCCTCAAGTCACTTCATTGGTTCCCTATCCAACGGAGAAACATTAACTAGGACTTCAGCAGAACGAGATTTAGGAGTAATCATCAGTGCAGACATGAAAACTGCCAATCAAGTGGAGAAGGCTTCATCTAAGGCAAGGCAGATATTGAGTTGTATCAATAGAAGTTTCATCAGCCGAAAGCCTGAAGTCATAATGCCGTTGTACAGAGCCATGGTGAGACCTCATCTGGAGTACTGTGTGCAATTCTGGAGGCCACATTACAGTAAAGATGTGCGCAGAATTGAATCGGTTCAGCGGACGGCCACCAGGATGATCTCGGGGCTCAAGGGTCTCTCGTACGAAGAGAGACTGAACAAATTGCAGCTCTACCATCTCGAGGAACGTAGGGAGAGGGGAGACATGATCGAAACATTTAAATACCTCACGGGACGTGTCGAAGTGGAAGATGATATTTTCTTTCTCAAGGGACCCTCGGCCACAAGAGGGCACCCGCTCAAACTCAGGGGCGGAAAATTTCATGGCGACACCAGAAAGAATTTCTTCACAGAGAGAGTGGTTGATCATTGGAACAAGCTTCCAGTGCAGGTGATCGAGGCAGACAGCGTGCCAGACTTTAAGAATAAATGGGATACCCATGTGGGATCCCTACGAGGGTCAAGATAAGGAAATTGGGTCATTAGGGCATAGTCAGGGGGTGGGTAAGCAGAGTGGGCAGACTTGATGGGCTGTAGCCCTTTTCTGCCGTCATCTTCTATGTTTCTATGTTTCTATCCATTTCTGCATATAGTTTAAACTCCTCTTATTGCATTACGAGTACATTTACTCTGCATCTCCTTAATATCTCTCCTCTTTTATCTTTCCCCGTGCTCTTCTCCAGAAACACTGTTTATCGGGCCAGTCTCTCTTATCTGTACCCTTCTCTTCTACTGCCAACTACATTCCTTCTCTCTTGCTGCACCATACGCCTAGAACAGACTGCTTGAGTCAGTACATCAAGCTCCGACCATGGCAGTATTCAAATCCAGGCTAAAAGCCCACTTTCTTGAGGTTGCTTTGAACTCCTAACCCTTACTCACTTATAAAGCACCCATGCCTAAGAAACTCCCTAACAACCTACTTGTTTGTCTGTTTGATTAGATTGTAAATTCTACTGAACGATGACTGTCTCTTGAATGTTTTAATGTATAGCGCTGCATGTCTACCTGTTTACCGATCCATGCATGCAAATGAGGGGAAATGGCATGCAAAGTAGGCAGAGATGTGATTCACTAAACAAATCTGGGACACCGACTGGGCTGGCCGATCAACAGAAGAAGCGACTGGTGGGGACCAGTCACTCATGACCTTCCCTGCTCTCTGCCGACTCCTCCCGCACTTTTCAGCCTGACTTCAGCTCCGACTCTCCTCGGCCTGTCCTGCCCTTTCCAGCCAGACCTTTCCTGCCCTTTTCAGCCCAACTTCTCCTGCCCTTTTCAGCCCCAACTGTTCTCGGCCTGTCTTGCCCTTTCCAGCCTGACTTCTCCTGCCTTTTTCAGCCCAACTTCTTCAGCCCCGACTCTCCTCGGCCTGTCCTGCCCTTTCCAGCCCAACCTCTCCTGCCCTTTTCAGCCCCGACTGTTCTCGGCCTGTCATGCCCTTTCCAGCCTGACTTCTCCTGCCCTTTTCAGCCCGACTCCAGCCCCAACTCTCCTCTCGTCGCCACGGTTCGCTGCCCCGACTCTCCTGCCCTTCTCCCACAGTGCGTAGTAGTAAAACAGAAAAAAAAGCAGCTTGCAGCTCCATAAGCATGCGCAGACCATCTACAGATGGTCTGCGCTTGCTTCAGGATCGCTCACTAGCGATCCATGTGGTCAGTGGGGGGCGTTCTTCCAATTGCCCCCATTTGCATGCTGAGCCTTGGTGAATTGGTCAGCCTGCCGCGGATAGGCCATGGATCGGGCACGGAGAGGTAGGTTAGTGAATCTAGCCCACTGTCACCATTTCTCGCTGCTCCTTTAAATATAAGCTTTTCAAAATTTGTTCACCTGAAAAGCTTATAGTTAACTGAAGAAAGCAGGTGCCATTGTGTGCCTTCACTTTTGTATCTGGCCTGACTTGCACACATTCGTCTCTCAATACCAGTACACAGTACACAGGCTTCCTTCTGCTTCCAAATGAAATAAAAACGGGTACATTTTACAGAAACAATTGGGAGAAATTCTTTTTTCAAATATCCCCAATGCCAGATCTGAGCTGGCATTAGTCTTCCAACAGTATGGGCGGCTATGTTTTTTTGCGCTGTTCTCTGAGCATTAGGAGGGACTAGGAAATGATCTCATTAGCATCCATTTGACTACATTTAAATGCTATTTGCACTACTCGCTCACTGAAGTATTGGCTATTGAAGTTTGAAGATAAGTGGGAGTAAAGCTTCTACTTTTTAGAAGCTGATTTCATGAAAACCTTATTTAGGGGTCCTTTTACTAAGGCGCGCTCAGGGCAGGATTAATTCATCGAGGGCCCCTAGGCAGACAAGTACACTGCCCCCCCCCCCCCCGCTCGACCCTACCCCACCATGCGCCCAGGTGGAAACAGGAAGCTGCGTCAGAGGGAAGCTTTGGGCAAGCAGCACCTCTTGCACAATTACAGTTCCCGTTGCCTTTCTTACCCGCGTTGCTTGCTTGTCTTACTTTCTGTCGATGGGGGGGGGGGCTGCATTGCCGATCGGGGAGGGGGGGCTGCGTTGGCGATCGATGCTGGAGGGGCCCATCGCCGTTTGGAAAAAACAATGTTGCTCCCTCCTTCATCGGGCCCCCTGACCATTTCGGGCCCTAGGCACGTGCCTACTTGCCCTATTAGTTAATCCTGTCCTGGGTGCGCTAAGCAATTTAGCTTGTACTAATCGATTTAGCTTGTGCTAAATGCTAAGGCACCTATTATATTCTATGGGTGCCTTAGCATTTAGCATGCCCTAATTTTTAACGAGCACTAAATCAATTACCGTGCCTTAGGAAAAGGACCCCTTAATTTATGAAAAGATTTTCAAGTTTATTATAAATGAGTGACACCGGTGATGATTGGATACTTTAATCCTTATCCACATTGAAAATTTGAGCTGTTTAAAGTGGTATCGCAGAGGCCTCTGAAGATTTAAAATAATTAGAATAATTTAGACTAACTTAAGAATAGGGCACTGGCATTTATACTGAGTTTCAGCTGTCATAAATACTGGTGTCCACATTTGGGTGTGGGAATGGGCTCTAAGAACTATTCTATAAAGAGCACTCAACTCATTGCTCCCCCACCAGTTTTTTCATTGCTCCCACATTTGGGTGTCTTGTACTCAAACGGGGCCTAAACTCTAGTGGGTTGCAAAACTAAAGGCAACGTGCTCTTCCAAAGGCTGATCAGGGCAAACAAATCTGATAATTTTCTTTGATTGGGTGACCAGAGAACTAGATCGGGGCCGTGCACTAGATGTGATTTACTTGGATTTCAACAAAGCCTCTCATACCGTTCCTTACTGGAGGCTCATGAAGAAAATGAGCAGCCTGAAGTTAGGATCTAAGGTAGCAAACTAGATTAGAAACTGGTAGACCAATAGACAATAGAAAGTGGTGATAAATGTAACTTGAGTAAAGAGAGGTGATCAGTGGAGTGCCTCAGGGGTTGATCTTGGGGCCAGTTCTCTTTATTATCTTTGTAAATGACTATCCCCCTCCTTTGCAAAGCATTTTTAGTGCCAGCAGCTGTGGTAACAGGTCCGACGCTCATAGAATTCCTATGAGCGTCCCAGCTGTTACCGCCATGGCTGACACTAAAAACGCTAGCGCACCTGTGCAGATAAAAGTATACATTTAATTGCATTTCAAGCATACTTTTAATCCCATTGAGCAGAATTGTTTCTAGTACCAGCACTGGAGACTAATCTTTCACATACAATTTCTAGATTTTCAAGACCATGCATTTTTCAAAATATAGGCCCCCTTTTATGAAGCCACGTTAAACTTTTTTTAATCACCGGCCGCGGTGGTATTAGCTCCAATGCTCATAGGAATTCTATGAGCGCTGGAGCTTTTACCGCCAAGGCCGGCAATAAAAAAGACTAACGCGGCTTCATAAAAGGGGGAGGGGATAGTGCATTCTAAATAGAAAGTGTGCATGTACTTTCTGGAAGATAATTTTCAAAGGAAAAGTATGAATATACCTTATGGTGGGACTTACGCATGTGGTGACTGCGCAATTTAGATGGGCTGCTGCAAAATTACCCTCTGTGTCAACACAGAGTCTGACTCGGCGCCAGCAGAAAGCTTGCAAGCCGACCGTGTCATGGCTTTAACCTCGTTAGGCACAGAAAAGAATTCAAAGAGGAATCTCATTAAGACACTATTCCATTTCATTAGCTAAATATGTTTTTTTAATTACACTCTGTGCGCATATATTTCTAACCAGAATCAGGACAATAGCCATGGGGCTTCACATAGGCTCTCTGTCCTTTTGGATATGATTGCATTTTCCCCCAGCAGGATCTTCTAGCTGTTGGAGTTTAACCTGCTAATGAAATAATGAGTGTATTAAAATTCACTCTAGCGAAGCAGGATTAAAACATTTTGGGAATGGGCACAAAAGCAATGCACGAGGAGCAAATAATAATTTCACAGAAATTAAAATGATAAAAGCCAGACCTTTTAGCATATCCATTTTCGTACTTTTAACATTTTTGTTTGTTTTAATGTTTAATTATACACTAAGCCCCCCCTCCCGTTTTACTAAACCGCGATAGCGTTTTTTAGCGCAGGGAGCCGCGCAGAATGCTCCGCGCGGCTCCCGACGCTCATAGAGTTCCTATGAGCATCGGGAGCAGCACACATCATACAGTGCAGCTCCCTGCCCTAAAAACCGCTATCGTGGTTTAGTGAAAAAAGAGGGGGAAAGGTAAACTGCTTCCATATCAATGTAGCCAGCTCTATACAACTGAAACAGGGTTGCTTCTGTCAACTACGTAGTTTCAGTTCTGTCAGGAAAGGCTGATACAGACTTTTTGCCATACCACTGCATAAGTGGATTATTAATCCAGTTTTTCTTAGGAGAAATAACACCTATAAGCTGGCTGGTCACAGATATTCAGCAGCCTTTAACAGGTTAGGTCAGTGATTCTTAGACCTGTCCTGGGGGCTCCTCGGCCAGTCGGGTTTTCAAGATATCCCTAATGAATATACATGAGGTAACCTCTATTATATGCAAATCTGCCTCACGCATATTCATTAGGGATATCTTGAAAACCCGACTGGTTGGGGGTCCCCCAGGACAACTTTAGGCTAGGTTAAGGGTGGTCCAGGAGCGGAATTTTGAGCAGAGCAAAGACGGTTTCCTAGGCTTATGCCTGGTGTTCCCTACCAATTGTATCAACCTGAATCTATTGTTAATACTCTTCTCTCATCTTGCTGATTTTGGGTTCCTTTTACTAAATTCTACTAAGCACTAACGCATGTTTAACATAGGGAAAATGGCTTATCGCAAAATGCGTTACAGCATCTTGCTGTAATTTGCCTATCAGTGTGAGCTTTTTGCATGCTATTTAATTTTTAAAAAAAATTTTCAGGAGGGTCATATCCTGAGCATGGAATCGTTACCTAGCTAGTGCAATGCTGACTTAATGGGGACTCACTTAGGGCCTGATTCTACACATGGTACCTAAAATGTAGACACTGAGTAATGTGGCACTTAAGCGTGATTCTATAAAAGTTAGTGCTTAAGTGGCATCTAAACTAGGCTTAGGCGTCGATAGGCATCCTAACTTTAGATGCATCATATTTATGCCAAGGGTTTTTCTTGGCCTAATTACCAGCGTCTAAGTCCAAAACAGGTGCCTATATGTAACAGACATCCACGATCTGCTCCTAACCCTATCTACTTCCTGGTAGGCACCTTAGACTAGGAAGTTCTTCTTTACCCAACGTGTGGTGGACACCTGGAATGCTCTTCCAGAAGACGTAATAGGGCAGAGTACGGTACTGGGGTTCAAGAAAGGATTGGAAAATTTCCTGCTAGAAAAGGGGATAGAAGGGTATAGATAGAGGATTACTGTGCAGGTCCTGAACCTGTTGGGCCGCCGCGTGAGCGGGCTGCTGGGCGCGATGGACCTCAGGTCTGACCCAGCGGAGGCATTGCTTATATTCTTATGTTCTTATGTTAAGTAGTAGGTGTCTACAAAGTTAGGCGCCTACCATCCAATTAAGTGCAATTAACATCAATTACAAGTTATTTGCCAATTATTGGTGCCGATTAAGCTGTTTAAATAATGAAGGCCCAAATTCTGTAACCAGCGCCTAATGTTAGGCACCTATTTTGGAGGCGCCAACTAGATAGGCACTTATCTAAATTGAATAACAAGCTCAATTAAGCTTGTTAATCAGCAGTAGTTGAAACGTAGGTGCCTATCAAGAAAACGTGAATCTGCAATAAAGCGCCTACCAAAAATTTAGGCGGCCTTAACAAAAAAATAGGCACTATGCACGTTAGGCATGGGCGTGGCTACATGTTAGGTGCCTTGTTGCAGAATCACTGCTCTTAAGTGTGCTTAAGCGCTCACATAGGCGCCTTTTAGTTGTGCCTAGAGCTGGCCTATTTATTGGGCGCCTCCAAAATAGGTGCCGCTCAGCGTGATTCATTTAACAGCACCCAGTTTTACTTGAATCGCACTGAACAGTGCCTATATTGGCGCCTAACTTTTGGGTGCTTCTTATAGAATTTGCCCTTAAGTGCCTAGATAGTGTGAAATCTGCCAAAAAACCCCAACAAAACTATATATAAAATGGCCTCATTACTGCTGCTGAAAGAGTGATAGATGCATGAAATATTCTCCTGGTAGAGGTGGTGGAGATAGACTGTGTCTGAATTCAAGAAAACATGGGACAGGTATATGGGATCTCTTAGGGAGAGGAGGAGATAGTGGATGGTGTTGATGGGCAGTTCTATGACATCACAATGGAAGTGTAAAAAGCCTTAACCAATAGGGAGAGGAGGAGATAATGGATGCTGCAGATGGGTAGACTGGATTAGGGCTGCCCAATTCCAGTCCTCGAGATCTACTGGCAGGCCAGGTTTTCAGGATATCCACAATGAATATGCATGAGAGAGATTTGCCTGCACTACCTTCTTGGTATGCATTCTCACAATGGAACCACAAATCTCTAACCTTTGGAAAAAGACCATCTACGCTATGGGCTCCTTTTACTAAGGTACGCTAGCATTTTTAGTGCACGCTGGATATTACCGCATGCTACACAGCTAGAACTAATGCCAGCTCAATGCTGGCATTAAGGTCTAGTGCACGCGGCAATTCAGCACGTGCTATTCCACGCACTAATGCCCTAACGCACCTTAGTAAAAGGAGCCCTATGCGTCAACTGTGACTCACAAGACCATACTACCACCCACATCACTTTGCTCTGATCGTTCAGATGATGGTCTTACCTCAACTGGACTATTGCAACTCTGCCTACCTTGGCATCAACACCACTCTTATCCACAAACTGCACCTCATCCAGAACACAGCTGTTAGACTAATCTACAAATTAAAAAATATGATTCAATCACAACCTTCATCATTCAATCACAACCTTCATCAGACAACTACATTGGCTCCCAATATCACCCCAAATAATTTTCAGAATTTCATGTATCCTACACCAGATTCTGTACGGAAACTCAGCAGCCCCTCTCATCCAACTATTCTCTTCTGTTTGGTCGACATCAAGAAGAATCCTTAACAGAATTCAACTAAACCTGCCATCCACAAAATACCTCCACTACAAGCGAATTTTCCACTCTATGCTAATTTATCTGGGTGTAAAAACCTGGAACGACCTTCCAGAAGCAATCAGGAAGGAGACATTCAGGAAAAACCTGAGGACCCAACTCTTTGACAATTAACTGTTTCAGCTTCTGTATAGCACCCCCTACTTCTAGGCCCCTCCCCATGCTTTTCCATGCTCCCCCTACTACTTCCCCACTTCCTCTTTGATCTTTCACCTTGAGTTTGTATAGGTTTGTGTGACTCACAAATGGAAGATTAGATTAGATTAGGATATCCACAATGAATATGCATGAGAGAGATTTGCCTGCACTGCCTTCTTGGTATGCAAATCTCTCTCATGCATGTTCATTGTGGTTATCCTGAAAACCTGGCCTGCCAGTAGATCTCAAGGACCGGAATTGGGCAGCCCTGGACTTTAAGGTCCATTTGGCCTTTATTTTCCATCCACGGTTCTGTTCCTATGAAAAAAAAAGGCTTTTAGTGGGGAAAGTTCCACATTAGTATGTGCTAATTCCGGATTTTCCCGGGCTTAGTAAAAGAGTCCCTTTATAATTTGTTTTTGTCCAGATACCAAGTTTCAAGTTTATTACAAATTTGATTAATCACTTATTCAACATTCTAAGCAATGTACAAAACAGTAAAATTACAAATTTCTGAGGGAAACAAAACAAACGAATAAGACTATTCTGACAAAACATATTAAACAAAAGGAAGAAATGGGGAAAGAAATACAAGTTGTTGATAATAAATAAGACAAGTAGGGGGAAGAAAAACAATAGGAAGGGTGAGAGCGGTGGGCTTCAAATAAGTTGAGAAATAGGAATCAATTGAGGCTCCTAATCTAGCTTTCTAGCAGTTTTAAGAAAGAAAACATTTTAACTTGCTCTTGAATCTGTCTAGGTTTGCTCTCTTCCTGGCCTTTGTGTGTGCAACTAGCATTGAGTAAATGCATTTGTCTTGATTCACTCAAAGGCACAAATTTATCAAGTTCCCTGTTTAGCAGGGCTATCCGAGTGAGTGATGGAAAGCATGAATGCCAGGCAGTTTGAGCAGCTTGAAGGCTCTAAAAACATTTTATTTGTACAGGCAAAGATTAAGGATATTGGACCTTTGGGTCTTTAATTGTTCTTCCACCTTCCTCTGCACGGATGTAACAAATGAGAACATAGGTCCCTCTCCCTTTCTTCAGGGTGCCAAATTCTTCTTATTAATAGTGTTATTCTTTCAAGTTTTATATATCCAAAAGTCACAAAGCACAGTCTGCATGTGCCCTTGGGATGAATCCATCAGGTACTCAATAACTTTTTAAAAAATAAAATTTGGCAGCTCTACTTTTTTTTTTCGTTAACATTTCTTTATATATTTTTCTTCTTTAAAAAAAATCTTTATTAATTTTCAGAACTTTTACAAAGTGCAAACAAATATACAATCAGATAAAACATATGACAGCACTTATAATCGAACAAATATTATAACAAAATACTCTCTCCCTCCCACTGGATGTGTATATAAATCCTCTAGGAATTAAAATTTTAATCAATTAGTTAATCTTTTGTTTAACAAATGACTCTAATGGACTCCATATTTCTTTAAACCTTTTATTATTTCCCAACTGTTCTGTATTCATTCTTTCATACCTGTAATACAAACAAAGTGTTTCCCACCAAAAAGAAAAATGTAATCTATCCCAGTTCTTCCAGTTTCTGGTTATCAATTGCATGGCCAGCCCCGTCATAACCAGAAGTCTACTTTTATGTGTGTCTATTGGACTCTTAGAGTTCAACAATGTCCCAAATAGAACCACGTCATAAGACAATGGCATAGAGACACCGAGTACCATATTAATTTTTCCCCATATTGATTTCCAAAAGTTGAGTATCAAGGGACAATAAAATAACAAATGATCCAGTGTCCCTATTTCAAGGTGACAGTGCCAGCATCTATTAGACTTTGAATTATCTAACTTTTGTAAATGAACAGGTGTCCAAAAAATTCTATACAACAAAAAGAACCAAGTTTGGGTGTCAGGTCAAAAGCGCGCCGGGACAAAGGCGCGCCCAGACAATTGAGCGCAGCGCGTGCCGCCGCACTGCTCTAAATTACTGTTTTTAGCGCTCCGACGGGGGGAGTGTGGTGGGGGGAACTTAATAGACATCGTGCCGCGTTGTGGGGGCGTTGTGGGGGGTGTGGGGGGTTGTAACCCCCCACATTTTACTGAAAATTTCACTTTTTCCCTGTTTTTAGGGGAAAAGTTCAGTTTACAGTAAAATGTGGAGGGTTACAACCCCCCAAACCCCCAATAACGCTGGCGCGATGTCTATTAAGTAAACTGGGGGGGGGTTCCCCAACAAAACCCCCCGTCGGAGCCCCTAAAAACTGTAATTTAGAGCTGTGTGGCGGCACGTGCTGCGCTCAATTGTCAGCGCGCGCTTTTGTCTTTCGCGCCATTGTCTATGAACCGTGCCAGCATCTATTAGACTTTGAATGATCTAACTTTTGTAAATGAACAGGTGTCCAAAAAATCCTATACAACAAAAAGAACCAAGTTTGTCTCATAGATGCTGACGCAGTACATCTCATTCTCCACGTCTAAATCTGTGGCCATTACGTAGCAGAAATATTTCTTTATACATTTTTCAATACATATAGAAAAGAATCAGCATACAAGAAACATCAACAAATGCATTAAATGGCTGCGTTACTAAGTGATATGAAGCTCAGATTACAGCAGACCCTCAATATTCGCAGGGGTTAGTAGGGGCAGAGCTGACCGGCGAATATTGAAATATTGCAGATAATTTTCAGGGCCGGCTCTGACCCACCCCCCATCCCGGACCTTCCCAAGACCTTCCCTGGTAGTCTAGCGACGACACGGGGCAGGATCGATCATCCTACGCTCCTGCCCCACGCAGAGCTGCCATCAAAATGGCTGCCACGAGATCCCATTGTAGTCACCCGACGCGGCCTGCGTTTCGCCGGGCAAAATAGCACTCAGAATCGGCAGGAGCTGTTGCACTGCTCATGAAAGACCTTGCTGGTATTAATTTCCCTGACGCAGTGGGAGTGTTATTTTGCCCCATGAAACGCAGGCCGTGTCGGCTGAATGAAGAGGGGCCAGTTATATAAGGCAATGGTCTGAATTTGTTTGTCACTTGGCAAGATATGTAACGCCGAAGATAAGTACAAAGAGAAATTATCAAAAATATAATCTTGTTTTATATCTTTTGCTTGCATTAGTCTGCCGATTCTGTGTCCTGAACTGAGCTAGGATGTTTTAAACAATTGAGTTGTTACTCTATGAAGAGATGAATTAAAGTTAGGCTAGATTTTTCATAATCCATTGGTAATATGAATTAAATTAAATTAAATGATTTTAGTGAGAGTGAGGGTGGGTTTTTTGCCAATGAGGTGAACAGGAGCAAGTGGATTATTTCCACAAGATACCTCCTTTTTTTTTTTTTGGGGGGGGGGGGGGCGGGAGCTCCATATTCTGAGGCTTATAACCCGATTAAAAAAGTTTATCCTAGTTATAGTCTCAGTTCTATAGTTACTCAGTGGTTTCTTATATAACTATTTAGTTATTCTGAGAACCATATATATTTTAATTCTTGTGTTGTTATTTTCTGTAGGCATATAAAGTATTCCACCATTCATGTGAAAGTAATTTTTGGAATGCAGTTGTCAGATTTCAGATGCAGGGATGCAGGATTATCCTTGACCATATTGGGATGGACATGAGGAGCAATGCCCTCTTCCTCCCCAAAATCTTGCAAGTGCTAATGCTGAAGTCATCCTCCTGCCCCTGTTGCCAATATCACTATATAGAGTTTGCAGGATGATGGATTTAGGAGTAACATCAGGAGTTACCTGGGGTACCTGGAACACCCTCTCAATAAAGGTGATGGACACAACAAAATTGACCGAGTTTAAAAGCGTGTGGGAGAAACTTAAAGGATCCCCATCCACAGTAACCATTATCTCTTTCTCTCTCTCTGAGAGATCCCTTGTACCTGTCCCAGGCCTTCTTGAATTTAGACACAGTCACTGTCTCCACCACCTCTTTTGGGAGACTGTTCCACGCATCCACCACCCTTTCTATAAGAAAATATTTCCTTAGAAAGAGGATGGATTAAATCCAAGTTGTTACAGAGAGCTTGTCGAGACTCATCAAGCCTGATGTCTATTATCCAATGCTGCTCATCCTCATTGGCACTAACGATACTGCCAGGTACCCCTGCGGACATATCAAAAGTGACTTTTTGGCACTGGGAGAGAAGCCTGACTTCAGTGTCAGGCAAAACAGTGGAAATAATTATAAAAAATAAAATTCACAGGAGTGAATGAACATGTGGATAAAGATATTGTGTATTTGGATTTTCAAAAGGGTTTTGACAAAATACCTCATGAAAGACTTCTGAGGAAATTAGAAAGTCATGGTATAGTAGGTAATGTCCTATTATGGATTAAGAACTGTTAGAAAGACAGAAAATAGAGAGTAGGCTTAAATGATCAATATTCTCAATGGAGAAGGGTAAATAGTGAGGTTGCCCATGGATCTGTGCTGGGACTGCTGCTTTTTAATATATTTATCAATGATCTAGAGATGGGAATAACTAGTGAGATTATTAAACTTGCTGATGACACAAAGTTTTTCAAAGTTGTTAAATCGCAAGAGGATTGTGAAAAATTGCAAGAGGACCTTCTGAGATTGGAAGAGTGGGCATCAAAATGACAGATGATATTTAATGTGAGCAAGTGCAAAGTGATGCATGTAGGAAAGAGGGACCCAAACTATAGCCACGTGATGCTGGGTTCTATGTTAGGAGTCGCTTCTCAGGAAAAGGATCTAGGTATCATTGTTGAGGATATGTTGAAATCCTCGGCTCAGTGTGCGGCAGCTGCTAAGAAAGCAAATAGAATGTTAGGAATTATCAGGAAAGGAATGGAAAACAAAGATGAAAATGTTATAATGCCCTTATATCGCTCTATGGTATGGCCACAAATTGAATACTGTGTGCAGTTCTGGTCACCATATCTCAAAAAAGATATAGCGTAATAGAAAAGGTACAGAGAAGGGCGACGAAAATGATAAAAAGGTTTGGGACGACTTCCCTATGAGGAAAGGCTAAAGCATCTAGGGTTCTTCAGCTTGGAGAAGAGACGGCTCAGGGGTGATATGATAGAGGTTTATAAAATACTGAGTGGAGTGGAAAGGGTAGATGTGAATCGCTTGTTTACTCTTTCCAAAAATACTAGGACTAGGGGGCATGCAATAAACTACTAAACAGTAGATTTAAAACAAACCAGAAAAAATATTTCTTTGCACAACGTGTAATTAAACTCTGGAATTCGTTTCTGGAGAATGTGGTGAAATCAGTTAGCTTAGTAGGGTTTAAAAAAAGACAGATAATTTCCTAAAAGAGAACTCCATAGGCCATTATTGAGATGGCTCGGGGAAATCCACGGCTTATTCCTAGGATAAGCAGCATAAAATCTGTTTTGCTACTTGGGATCTAGCTAGGCACTGGGGAACTGGGTTGGCCACAGTTGGAAACAGGATACTGGGTTTTGATGGACCTTCGGGCTGTCCCAGTAGGGCAATTCATAGGTTCTTATTTGAAAGGAAGCTCCCGAACGAGAGGGCATAGGATGAAGTCAAGAGGTAAGCTCAAAACCCCGAACTTTGCTTTGTAGTTCCTGGTCAATAGTACCTGACCCAAAGAGCTAGCTGGTGACCAAAGGCATGGCGAGTGAGACCAGGGCTACAAAGATATTAGACTTCTTTTGGTCTTCTTTCTTTTGTTGTCTGCTTTAGAAGTGAAACAGCATCAGTGCTTGCTTGCTTCCCCTCTCCCTCTGCCTAATGCTTTCTAAGAATACAGTGGAAAATTATTTTCAGCAGCTCAATAACCATTTTCACAATGAAGTATTTAAATCATTGTATATTTATTTTTAACAAAGCTAATCTGTACAAGGGAACTTGTTAAAAATGCAGCAGATAAATTGTAGACGCTCACTATTGGTTAATACTCATGGAAAGTCATTAATGTGTGCACTGTGCTGGAGGTTCAGATAGTGTGGATTAGGCAAAGAAAGATAAAAAGAGAGTAGGGAGGTGGGTGGTGGGAGAGAAGGAGAGGGGAAAAAAGTGAGAGAAGGGTAGGGAGAGCATATCAGAATGACTGATGTGCAGTGCATAGGGGTCAGAGCATTACAAAATGATTCTGGTTAATTATTTACAATCTTCCATCTATGGTATGGCTGGCTCTGGACACGCTGGATGAAATTTCTAATTCTCTTTTGCAAATAAGAACTCTAAAATAAAGGGGCAATGTTACCCACGGATGGTACACACAGGGTTATTTTTTTCAAGGTCACGTTGCCTGAAATGGAATTTCTTTCAAAATGCCCCAGAACTCACAAACTAAAAACCCTCCCTCTTCAATTATTATCATTTTAAAACCACATAAAAAGCTGCCCCTTCTATTGTTACGAGAGGGCCCTGATCAGAATGAGATTATTACTGTTCTGGTTGAAGGAACTCCAAACTTTTGGTCTAATGTGGTAACCATTGTGATGGAGATGATCTACGTTGTCGGTTCTCTAATGGCCTTGAATTAGAGTTTATATTGGACACAGGGCATAGGCTCACTTAAACTTCACCAGCTAGCAAAGAGAATTAAATCCCATGCAGAAACCGTAGGAAAACATCAAACAAGGAAGTCATAAAAATCAAGAACACTATGAAAATACACCAAAAAAGGCCTAACATGGCCATGTTTCAGCTATGGCCTACCGTAGGGACAAAAAAGAAGGATCTCCACAGAAGAGAAAACAACAACAGCACAACAGCAGAGATGACCAGTACAAAAGACCAGTAACCAGTGGGCTCCAGTAGGTTCTTTTTTATGCCCGACTGTGGTTTTAATATAGTTCTTGAAAAACCCACTGGTTAGTGGTTGTTTCTACTGGTCAATTCTTCTGCTGCTCCTCTTCTGCTACTACCTATATCAGTGATCTTATTCTTCATACATCACAATTTAATTTAATTCACCCTGATCCCCATGCCAGCAAGGTGCTTCTAAAGATCATCCAGAGGCGCTTGGGCAACATCCTTGATTGAGAACTTTCTGATACCCAAGCTGGATTCTGTAAGGACAGAGGGACTCGTGATCACATTGCAAATTTGAGATGGATCATAGAAAAGGTGAGGGAGTACCAGAAGAAGCTCTATCTATGCTTCATTGATTATACCAAAGTTTTTGACTGTTTTGAGCATGGCAAGCTATGGGAAGCACTGAGTGAGGTAGGAGTGCCAGCAGACTTGATCAGGTTAATCAGATCACTCTACTAAGATCAAGAAGCTACATTGTGAACCAGGTATGGAGATACAGAATGGTTCAAGATCAAAAAGGTACACGTCAAGGATGCATCCTCTTTCCTTTTCTTTTCAACTTTTATGCAGAAGTAATCATGAGGAAGCTGAACTTAGATGATTTGAGTGTTGGGTGAAAATAGGCAGAAGAACCATCAGCAGTCTGAGATACTACCCTGCTGGCAGAGAGTGAGGAGGACCTCAAGAAGTTGATCCTTAAGCTGAAAGAAGAAAGCGAAAAGATGGGACTTTACCTGAACATCAAGAAGACCAAAATCATGACTACCGCCAACAAGAAAATCCATATAAAGATCAACAATGAAGAAGTAGAAGTGGTTGACAGCTTCATTTTCTTTGGGTCCCTCATTGATCACAGTGGCGGTTTGACAGCAGAGATCAAATGTCGATTAGCACTGGGGTATGCAGCAGCTATGGACCAAATATGAAAGTTCAAGGACATCTCAGTCACCATCAAATAAAAACTGATCACTGCCATTGTGTTCCCAATCATGACATACGGCTGTGAGACATGGACAATCACAAAAGCAGATAGAAGAAAAAATCGACATCTTAGAGCTGTGGTGTTGGAGAAGACTTCTACAAATCTCATGGACAGCTAGGATCAAAAACAAAGATGTTTTTGATTTCATAAACCCTGATGTTCCTAATCTTATAGACCCAGAGTTGTCCCTGGATGGCGAGATTACCAGACAGAAACTGACCTATTTTGGACATGTGTTGAGGGCGAATTCACTAGAAAAGGAGGTGCTACTCGGAACGGTCAGAATTTATTTATTCAATTTTTTAGCCCATTGTACCAAAAGAGCCCAGAACAGGTTACAAAGTACATCTATAATAATCGAGACAATAGTAAAAGGAAGCAGGGGAGACCAAAGGACAGTTGGCTGGGTACCATTAAGAAATATTTTGATATAGCTTCCTTTCGTTTGTTAGTTCAGTCATTGAAACTGAGTATCCTTGATTATTATAATATAATCTACATCAGGGCTGCCCAAGTCCGGTCCTCGAGATCTACTGGCAGGCCAGGTTTTCAGGACATCTACAATTAACATGCATGAGAGAGATTTGCATACCAAGAAGGCAGTGCAGGCAAATCTCTCTCATGCATATTCATTGTGGATATCCTGAAAACCTGGCCTGCCAGTAGATCTCGAGGACTGGACTTGGGCAGCCCTGATCTACATGGACGCATTTAAGAAAATCTTCAAAAAACTAAGAGTGATTCAAAACACTGCTGTCCAACTGATTTTTGGTCTGACAAAAAGGGAGCATGTTACTCATTACCAAAATTACACTGGCTACCGATTGAGGCTAGAGTTTTATTCAAATTTGCATGTATTTGCTTCAAATTAATCTTCGGTATGTTCCCAGGTTACCTCGTTTCCCATTTCTCTTTAAATCACTCCAATAAGCTCACAGGTAGAGTCCAGTTATTCACATATCCTACTGTCAAATCATGTCATTTGAAGAGATTTCTCAAGAGAACTCTCTCCTTTGCAGGCAGCCAAAATGAACACCTGGTTTGGCATAAGCATGCCAGGAGTTTCATCTTATTATTTTTTTTTAGAGAACTATTAAAGACACAATTATTTGTCAAATTTGTAACCCAAGCTTTCTAACGCTTTTTAAATACAACATGTATTGTGTACATTCTAGAAATTGATGTATCTTTTTGAACTGTATATTCGCTGGATGTTCAGCCTTATCTGCTGTGAACTGCCTAGAACCATTCGTGGTCTGGTGGTATATAAGAATAAATTATTATTATTATTATTATTATTATACAGGAATGAACATCAAGCAAAGAAAGAAGCTGTGGAAAACAGGGAAGCATTGCAAGGACTGGCCTACAAAGTAACCAAGGTTCGAACATGGCTGAATGGATAGAAGTAGTAAAGGGCAAAAATCTAATCAGGTACTTTGAATTTTCCTCTCTGTCCCAACAGGCTCACAATTGAACCATAGTACCTATAAAATAAATAATTACTTACATTTATGTATATAAAGAGAAGGAAGAGGGAAAAGATAACACAATAAATTCAATATTATAGGTGCATAAAAGGCACAACAGAAGGGAAAACTTCAATATCAAAGAACCCTAAAGAAAAATCCTAAAAATAAAAGCAGGAAAAAAAAAGAGCAAAATTAAACAAGCTCAACAAAAACAAAGCAAAAAGAAAATTAAAAATAAAAATAAACCCCAGTCATTTTCACTACCCTCAGTTTCAGTCAGTTTCTAATTCCATGTCCCCAATTGAGCCAGGCCAACCCAGGCCGGTACTGCAAAAGTGACCCCTCCGTTTCAATTTCCCTGCTCTTGAAAGGCTGGAGCCAAACACTGCAGCCCGCTCTGAAATGGCAGAACGAAGAGAGGTGGACTGTCCTCCCAGGGGTTCTGGGCTGAAAGCCGGGCGTAAGAGGCATTCTCCATGCCACTAGGCCAGCGCTGCTGCAACGCCAGCCATAAATGCAGGTTAAATGACCCCCCCCTTTTTAGATTGTAGATCACACATCCGAGTTCCTCTGTGCTGCTGTGTCGAACCAGCTCACAGAATCCCCAGGAAAAGCAGCAGTTAGGAGCGATGAAAGAAAACACAGCTCCGCAAGAACCTGACATGCTTTTTCTCCTTGTCACAAGCGAATCTGCACCTTTGGGCGGGTCTTACAATGGCCCCTCCGTGCTGTTGTGTTGAACCAGCTGATAGAATTTCATCTTCTGAAAAACCTTTAAACCAGGGGGGCCCAAATGGTCGATCGCGATCGACCAGTAGATCGCAAAGGCATCGTGAGTCGATCGCGTTGCCTTTGCGATCTTTTTCTCCCTGCTGCTTCCCCAAGCCAGGCCTGGCACGTACAAGCACCAGACTTACAAAACTTCACCTCCGACGTCGGAAGTGAAGTCTTGTGGACCCGGCGCTTGTATGTGCCAGGCCTGGCTCGGGGAAGCAGCAGGGAGAAATCACATTGGTGGCTTGGGGGTGGGGGTAGAGAAAGAATCAGGGAAGTGGAGAAATCGGCACAATGGCTTGGGGGGGGGGCAGGAGGAGAGAGAAAGAAAGACAGAAATAAAAATGGGGGGCCAGGGGGAGAGAAAAAGAAAGGCAGAAAGAAAGAGGGGGGCCAGGGGAAGAGAGAAAGAAAGGCGGAAAGAAAGAGGGGGGCAGGGGGGAGAGAAAAAGAAAGGCAGAAAGAAAGAAATATTGGCTTTACAGAAAAAGGAAGTGCAACTAGAGACTCATGAAATCACCAGACAAAAAGGGAGGAAAAATGATTTTTTCAATTTAGTGATCAAAATGTGTCCATTTTGAGAATTTTTATCTGCTGTCCATATTTTGCACTATGGCCCCCTTTTACTAAACTGCAATAGCGGTTTTTAGCACAGGGAGCCTGAGCATCGAGAGCAGCGCAGGGCATTCAGCGCAGCTTCCTGCGCTAAAAACCGCTATTGCGGGTTAGTAAAAGGGGAGGGGGTATAGTTGTCTACTTTTGTATAGTTATTACTGAGATGACATTGTATATTTTAAAGTTATCTGCTTTGACCTCTGATAAAAACCCCGAATACAAATGATAATTAACATTTTCTCTGCGTACAGTGTGCTTTGTGTTTTTTAAAATTTTATTGTTGGTAGATCATTTTTGACTTGGTCATTTTAAATGTAGCTCACAAGCCCAAAAAAGTGTGGGCACCCCTGCTTTGAACAATCATTTTTAAGGGCTGTAATGTTATCCCTTTTAGATAAATTGTTGTATACCGAGTTTTAGGGATGGCTTGGTATATAAATCAAAGATTAGACTAGATCAGTAGTCTCAAATTCGGCCTGGGGGCCAAATGTGGCCCGTCAGGTATTATTTTGAGGCCCTTGGTATGTTTATCATAATCACAAAAGTAAAATAAAACAATTTCTTGATCATATGTCTCTTTAGCTATAAATGACAATATTATTATTAAGACTTAGCCAAAAGGAAAAATTTATAAACTATAAAGAGTTTTACCTCATGCAAAATCGCCATTTCTTTAATAAGACATTAACTCTTTTTTTCTGAGGCCCTCCAAGTACCCACAAATCTAAAATGTGGCCCTGCAAAAGGTTTGAGTTGGAGACCACTGGATTAGATCAATCACCTTCCCTCTGCTGTGTCTATTCTTGTATTTGTTTAAACTTCCATAGCACACTGAAGGCCATACTTTTATAGAATACATAAAAAAGATGGCACAGTGTGGATATCCCAAGAAAATACTGAAGGCGACATAGAAATGGGTTGTGAATAGCAACTGAGTTTCACTGTTATGCAATAATAAGAGCAAAAAAACGCAATGATATTCACTATTTACCTACTTGTATTTTTGTGATTCACTTTACAGATTATGAAAGTGAAAACAGGTCCAGGTTGAACTAATCGGTGCTGATTGAGCAGTCTAATAGTATGCATGAGAGCACTGGCTCAGTAAGGGGGTTGCGGGGGTGTGGACCGCCCCGGGCGCTGTGTCAGTGGGGGTGCTGGCACCTCTCCACCCTGCCCCGCCACACCACGCCCTGTTCGCGCCATCCCTCCCCCTCCCCCCAATGAAATTGCTAAGCTTTGAGTTAAATCACCTTGGCATTCTTTCCCGGCAGCCACTTTTGCTCTCTCTCAGAGAAAACAGAAGCAAACTACCAAATCACGGTACTTACACATCTCCAGCCTTGAAAGCAGTGCAACGATAGCTCACACTGACAACATCAAAAACTGCATTGACATCTAACAGAATCAGACGAGAACAAAAACACTGTGGAGAAGGTGATGTTCAAGATACAGGCTTTGTTGAAAGTGCAGTCCAATAATCCACATGAAGAGATACTTAGGACTCAAATCATTGGGAACTATGGACCCAACACGGTCTGTGTTTCGACAAAACTGTCTTTCTCAAGGGTCTCTGAAGGTCCTACTACAAAAACTCATGGATCAAAGGATTTCTCAACTGCGCAGAGTTCCGCCCAGGATGGTTTTCAGTCTTTGATCCATGAGTTTTCACATTAGGACCTTCAGGGACCCCTGAGGAAGATAGTTTTGTCAAAACACGGACCGTGTTGGGTCCATAGTTCCCATTGATTTGGGTCCTAGGTATCTCTTCATGTGGATTATTGGACTGCACTTTCAATAAAGTCTGTATCTTGAACATCACCTTCTCCACAGTGTTTTTGTTCCCCTCAGACTTCAGATCACTCTCTAAATTTGAAAGGGAATAGATTCCGTACAAACGTAAGGAAGTTCTTCTTCACCCAGAGAGTAGTAAAAAACTGGAACACTCTTCTGGAGTCTGTTATAGGGGAAAACACCCTCCAGGTATTCAAGACAAAGTTGGACAAGTTCCTGTTAAACTGGAACGTACGCAGGTAAGGCTAGACTCAAGTAGGGCACTGGTCTTTGACCTAAGGGGCCGCTGGGCACGATGGACCACTGGTCTGACCCAGCAGCGGCAATTCTTATGTTCTTAACTAGTTCTGCACGGCCTGTCCTAAAACCTTCCTTGCTTCAACAAAAGCTTAATAAAGGCCCTCTTAAGATACAAAAACATCAAACTCAGGGTAGTAGGGGAAAAAAATCACTCTGTGCATCAACTTGGGAGCTGGTAAGATTTTCAAGTTCTTTTGATTGCTCCATGTTGCTTCAATTTAAAATATTAGCTTAATTTTAGAGAGAACTTGCACCACTTTATCAGTGATTATTCCCATTGAACTGCCATCTTGTTGGGGATGATGAGTCTAGATGGCGAGTTGAAGCAACATCAAATTTCACTTTAGATGTTCCAGATATTAGTCTGTCTCACTGTGTGTCACTGGATAAAATTCTCTGATTTCTGAAACAGGCGGCTTCAATCTTCTATATAGAGACTTGTTAGGAGGAACTCTTGTTTCATTCATTCAACTGGAAGTCCAGTCTCAAAATTTCTTTAACACGTTCATTAGAACAACTCTGAATTTCTTGCCATGCATTCTACACCATCTCCCCTTAAAAGCACCTATGTGCAATTCAAAAAGGAGGGAAAGCAAAGCATGAGAAATACTTTGCGTCTTGCCACTAGAGGATGCAAAAAAATTGTAATAAATAAATCTCATGGAAAAAAAAAATCAATAATAATTTTCAAAACATTTTCAGAGAAAAAAAGGGCCTCAGGTTACTCATGCTTTAAGGGCAAATACCCCCTGGGCATTTCTCTTTCATTCATAGGGTCAAAAATCTACTCAAGAAGATAGCTGTGCAATTGTTTTTAAAAACAATTTATTGTCATTTTGAAACTAAACTGATGTTTTATATACCATAATAGGTTTTGAATGGACATTAATTGATGGAGTAAAACTTGAGGAGTTTTTCTGAACCTAGGATATGCAATCTGAGGTCCTTTTTTCTTCTCTATGAAAATAATTTTTTCTATTAGATTTCTTTCTTTCTTTCTTTTTTTGTAAACTTTTGTGTTTTCTAGTGGCCAAGGTTTAAGAAATTACTTTCTATGGGCTTCTTTACAGTATGTTGGAGATTACTTTCTTGGACCACATTTTTCAAACAAAATGACATCTTTCTAAAGTATAATTACAAAAATTACATTTTTCTTACTCCCCCTTACTAAAACGCGATAGCGGTTATTAGCGAAGGATGCCACGCTGAATGCTCCATGCTGCTCCCGACGCTCATAGGAACTCTATAAGCGTCAGGAGCAGCGTGGAGCATTCAGCGCAGCTCCCTGCACTAATAACCACTATCGTGGTTTAGTAAAGTGTGTGTGGGGGAGATTAGTGTAGAACTCTGGCTTCCAGGGGTGCATACTTTACAGGCCAAAAAAAGCCCCTACAAAACTATTAACTAAATACAGTGGTACCTTGGATTACGAGCATAATCCGTTCCAGGAGCATGCTCGTAATCCAAAATGCTCATTTATCAAAGCGAGTTTCCCCATAGGAAATAATGGAAACTCGCTTTGATAGGTTCCCCCCCTCCCCAAGGTCAGCAGCGCTGCTCCCCCCTCACGGGAACCGGCATTGCTCCCCCCGAAGGCCCCCCCGCGAATCAGCACCCTCCCCCCCGCGATCGAAAAACCCCCCGCTGCCATTGGGCACCCCCCCTGCCGCCATCGGGCACCCCCCCGCCGCGACCTGAGGTCCCCCCAACCCACCCGAACCCTCTTCTTACTTTTCTGTAGCCTCCGCAGCGGCACTGGCACCAGCATGTCCTGTGCGTGCCGGTGCCTGAAGATCTGCTTCCTGTGCTGGGCCTGAGAATTCATGTTCGACGTGAGAGTTCACATTCGACGTGAACTCTCAGGCCCAGCACAGGAAGCAGATCTTCAGGCACCGGCACCACGCACAGGACATGCTGGTGCCAGTGCCGTTGCGGAGGCTACAGAAAAGTAAGAAGAGGGTTCGGGTGGATTGGGGGGACCTCAGGTCGCGGCGGGGGGGTGCCCGATGGCGGTGGGGGGGTGCCCGATGGCGGCGGGGGGGGCCGATGGCAGCGGAGGGGGTGCCGGATCACGGGGGGGGAGGGTGCCAGTTTGCAGGGGGGGCGCTCGCAAATCGAAGTGCGCTCGGTTTCCGAGGCGCCGATTTTGCGAATGTTTTGCTCGCCTTGTTTTTAGGGAAAAAGTTCAGTTTACAGTAAAATGTGGAGGGTTAAAACCCCCCAAACCCCCCTAACACCGGCGCGATGTCTATTAAGTAAAGTGGGGGGGTTCCCCAACAAAACCCCCCGTCGGAGCCCCTAAAAACTGTAATTTTCTTTGGTGCGCGCCTCCGTCTTGTGCTCAGTTGTCGGCGTGCGCCTTTGTCTTTCGCGCCGTTGTCTATGAACCGGCCTGTTCCTGAAGGAGAGGCAAAATACAGTGAAGAAAGTGCCGGGAATCGGCGATTTTTCTCTGTAAACACTTGGAATCGGCAATTTCTCTATGCAAGCTGACGTAATTTTGGGGGAGGAGCCAGCAAGCTAAAAACCATGAATAATTGAAACCGTGATTGCTGAAACCGCAAATACTGAGGGAGAAGTGTATAATGAACCCACATATATCACTGGAAAAGATTTGTCACTCTGTTGTAATCATTTGTTGCATCCAAAAAGCGCACAAAGTGGAACTAGATCTTGGAGCCAGGGAATAAACCCCTCCCTTTTTTTTTTTTTTTACTAAACCACAATAGCGGTTATTAACACAGGGAGCCGCGCAGAATGCTCCACGCTGCTCCCGAAGCTCATAGGAACTCTAGGAGCGACGGGAGCAGGGCGGAGCATTCAGCGCGGCCCCCTATGCTAACAGCCGCTATCGCGGTTTAGTAAAATGGGGGCAAAATTAGCCATGCGTTTGTTGAAAAATATACAAGACGTACCCTGGAACCTTGGCCTAAACCTTGACCTTTTCCCCAGGTCAGAGACAAAGGGCCGAGGTTCCACAACACCAAAGGAGTATCCAAAAAAAACCCACACAAAGTGGAACCAGAACTTGTAGCCAGGTAATAAAATTAACATTCCAGTAGCATTTGTGGATTATAATCATTTTTTACATCAAGCCCACACCAGAGATGGGCATCTTTAAGCATGCACTTGCTTCACAAGTGTGCCTTAAAACATTTAGTATGCATAAAATTGATTTAACACACATTAACTGTGAATTAAAATGTGCACAATTTGATTTGCATATATTAAGGCATTTTAATGCACATTAAAGCATTTCCCTGATTAATTACGAAGTTAGCTGAAAATCAGCCTTGTACAACAAACAGATGATATCTTTAGGAACAGTGCTGGATTGGTGCATGCGGGGCGAGATGTAATGCTGCCAGCTGACCACGTCATTAAGATAGCCTCCGAGAATGGGTGCTCTCATTACATAATTAGTAGCTCAATGCATTACCCCTCCTGCACTCCCATTGGCGTCTTCAGGCCCCTGTCGAGCCTGCTGGAGTCTCGAGCTTTCACAAAGCAAACTCAAAGCAACGATAGCACAGGAAACAGTAAGCAGCCAGACAGATCCTACTACTACTACTATGAATTATTTCTATAGCGCTACCAGACGCAAGCAACGTTGCACAGAGTCACAAAGAAGAAGAAAACAGTCCCTGCTCGAAAGAGCTTACAATCTAAACAGCCAAGACAGACAAGCAGGATGTCATGGATACAGTTAAGTGGAACAGTTCATCTGCTGGCTGGGTTGGAGGGCAGAGGGTAGTACAGGACAGTCAAGCCATTGTGACATCACTGATGAGGTTGGCTCTTATTGGTGGAATGAGGTATTATGGCATTACAATCTCAGCTCTGCTTCCCAAAGACAAACAGGATGTCATGGATACCGTTAAGGGGAACGGTTAATCAGTGGGCTGGGTTGGAGGGCAGAGGAGTAGGGTTAAGGATTGTATGCTTCCTCTCCTCCAGACCTCATTCCCTCCCCAAACTTTTTCTTTGTTTCACCCTGCCCCCTTCTTTCTTTTTCTCTCTCTCAATACCCCCTTTCATTCTGTATGTCTGTCTTTCTCTCTCTCTCCGTGCCCCATTTTTCTTTGTTTCACCCAGCCCCCTTTCTTTTTTTTTTCTGGCTCCCTGTCCCCCCCTTTCTTTCTTTTTCCTTGCCCTCCTCTATGCTACCACCATTGGGAAAATGCTGCCACCGCCACTGGGGAATAGGCTGCCACTGCCGCTATCGGGAACAGGCCAGCGCTGAATTTGCCCTGCTTCTCTTCCCCGCGGGGCCGACCAACTCTCGCCACTCGACGTCAATTCTAACGTCGGAGAGGACGTTCTGGACCAGCCAGGCAGCGATTGGCAGAGAAGTTGGTAAAGCGTTCGGCGCGTGCGCGCCCATTCGATTTGCTGTGAGTGGCGGTTTACTTTACCCAGAAGTGGTTATTCTGTGCCAGTTGCCGTTTCCAACACAACGCGTGATAAAAAAAAAAAGGTAGTTGGGAGAAGGGGCACGATAATTGATATCCCCCCTAACATCCCCAATATTCCTCCGACATCCTGGACCTCCCCCGACATCCCCCTGACATCTTGTGACAAACCCAGCACCAGCTCTAGTTTTGCCCCTGGTAAGATCTGGTGCAGAAGAGCTGACCAGGTTGATTCTGGCGGTCAATTTGAGGCTGACCTCTCTTGCCCCTATATTCAGAGCAATAATGGTATGGAACAGAGGCAGGCAGACTGGCAACATCAGCCTCCAGGCTATAGGGCAGCTAGAGAAGCCACAAGGAATTTAGCTGCACCTAGAAAACCCAGGCAGGGAAAGGCTGCTTTGAAACCAAAGCCCATCCCCCTCTACAGGCTGAAGGGGATTGGCTCTGAGCTGCTTAAGAGCAGACTGATGCAAGCAGCAAGAGGAGAGGAGCGAGTGACCAGGGTGAGTCACTCCCACAGCCCAAGGCAGGGCAGGAGCCATGGAGCCAGGTAGCAGAACCAGAAGTTCCAGATTGGCCCATGCAGGAGGTGGAAGAAATCCTCCCCACCTCAAACTTCCAGATTCCTGATTGTGTGGAAAGCATGGAGGTACAAGTTGCTGGTCCTATGATAGATAACCAGACAGAATGCATGGACATTGAATGAAAGGAAGTGAGTAACTGTGAAGCAATTAGTGCTTTTTTTCCTCTTTCTTCTTGTGCTTTCTTTCTGTGCAAGAAAAGCCTGAAGAATTTGCTATGTGTTTGGGCTTTATTATGATTTTTGGTTTAAGTACAATACTTACCTGAATACTGACTACTGGATTTACTTAAAGCCAAGTTTGAGCAAAAGAACCTAAAGGTTGAATATTTAAGTTTATTTTTGAACTGTGAAAATCCTGCTGTGGCTCCCGTTCCTGGGGAAGCTAATTAGCTTATCTCCCTCAGCTGTATTTGCCTTCCATGAGGTGGCTGAAGAAACGCTGGGCTGTTTGCAAAGCTGTGGCAAGGTTTGTTCTAAACTTTGCCTGACTGCTGAAATTATCTGTTTCATGCCTCTAACAAATATTGCTGGGAGAGAATTTAACTTGTGTTTGAACACCATTATAAAGTGCATTTCTGAATCGGAGTACAAGGTCTCAGGCAAAACCACCTGTATGAGATTTCTGTTTTGGTATTTCTTTATTTTTGCAATGGACTTTGTTTTGAATGAAATGCTAAAGTGACTTTGTTTTATGTTGCACCTTTTTGACCACTGGGGTCAGAATAAACACCTTATTTTTTGCCTTGGAGCATTTTGACTGAGTGGTGGTGTTTTATGAGGTCATACTTACCTTTCTCTCCCCAGCCTAGGCAGTCGCCTAGTGCCAACCAAAAAGTCCTGAAGATACCCCTGGTTAAAGGGGACACGCCAGAATCCCAGTGTTTGTCACACGATAGCTCTGCGCTGAGGAGCTTTGGTGACAATCTCCACACAGATACAGAAGGACAGGGGGCCAAACAGACGGAATATTGACAGACTGACAGACAAGGTGGCAGTGAAAGACACACACAGAAGGACAGGGGACCAGGGAGAGAGATTGAAAGAAAAAAAACAACAAAAAACAGACAGCGGATAAGGAGAGAGAGACACACAGAAAAAAAGACAGACAGCGGCCAAGGAGACAGACAGCAAAAAAAGACAGACAAACATACAGCGGCCAAGGAGACAGACAGCAAAAAAAGACAGACAGCAGCTAAGGAGAGAGAGGGAGACAGAAAGACGGACAGACAGCGGCCAATGAGAGAGAGAGAGAGAGACAGACAGACAGAAAGACACACAGACAGCGGCCAACGAGAGAGACAGAAACAGAAAGACAGAAAGACACACAGACAGCGGCCAAGGAGAGAGAGACAGAAAGACAGATAGACAGTGGCCAACGAGAGAGAGAGAAAGAGACAGAAAGACAGACAGACACACAGACAGTGGTCAAAGAGAGACACAGAAAGAAAGACAGACAGACCAGTCAGAGAGAGAGAGAGAGAGAGAGACAGAAAGAAAAACAGACAATGGCCAAGGAGAGAAAGACAGAAAGAAAGACAGGACAGACACATATATTCTAGCACCTGTTAATGTAACTGGCTTAAAGACTAGGGGAGGGGCGGGATCGAGGCAGGACGACAGCTCCGGAGGCTTATAGCAACCTGCAAGGATCGCTAAAGTACCTGCGATCCTTTCTGCAGACTGCTCTCTGCTGCAATCAGGTAAAGGGAGGCGTGGGAGGCCAGGGGGAAGCCGTCCACTGCAGCACTTCTCGACTGACCCTCCCCCCTCACTCTCTAAAGCAGGAGCAGCAGCGCCGGCCAGCAAGAGGCAGCGCTGCCAATCCTGCTTTAGGGGGTGAAGGGAGAGGGTCAGATGGTGAAATGGGAGGACGATTTTTTGGGATTTTGAATGGATTCAAATTGATTCACCCAAAATGAATCGGTGAATTGATTTGAATCGGGCAGCACTGTTTTGCACAGATTGTAAGGAAGAGAGGTGACACTGCGGTAGACCAATTAGAAGTAGATTGCAGTATTCTAAGCATGAAGTTAGAGCAGTGTCTCACAAACTTTCTCGAGCCAGGGGCACACTAAAGGTAGTGGCCACGGCTTGAGGCACCCAGAAGTGTGTGGACGTCGCTGCGATGACATCACTGTATATGCATGACATCATCACATTGATGTCTGCGCATGTGCAGATGGGTCCTGAGACGTCAGTAGGGGGTACCAGCATGGAAGAGGGCCAGAGAGAAGGAGAGGCACTGGCACCAGCTGATTGCCTACAGCAGTGTTTCTCAACTACTTCAAGCTAAATACCCCCTAAGTCTAACAAATATCAACTGAGTACCCCAACCACAGACCTCCCTAGGCCCACCCAAGCTCTGCCCCAGATCCCATCCCCTTTACTAATTGTAATGCAATTTTTTCCATTCATTTTTCATATACACAGCAGATATAAATTCTCAAAACTGACACATTTCAATAACTATATTGAAAATAAAATCATTTTACCTACCGGCGATCCTCTGCAGGCTGCTGTAATTAGCTTTAAAGGTGAAACCAGGAGGCCAGGAGGGAAGCCGGAGGATGCTAGAGAGAAGGGGGAAACATGCAGGCCTTCGGCGAATCGGGCAGCGCTGGCGCTGTACCACTTAGGGAAGTCAACTGGCAGGCGCCTCTCTTCCTCCTCAGTGTGCCGCGGCACACTTGGAATCTCAGGAGGCACACAGTTTGAGATACACTGGGTTAGAGGATCCGGGAAATTTTACAGCCTGGGAAGAATACTTATAGGATCCAGGTGAGTGGGAGAAAAGCGCTTGCTAGGATCTGGGTAGGGGGAGGGGAGAAAGGGGAAAAGTGGTTCCAAGGATTTGGGAGTAATTTTAAAACCAAACATTAATGGGATATAATTAGATGTAAATATAACATACTGGTATTTATGTGTGGAAATGTTGAGGATCCAAATTGCTTTCCCCCCTCCCCCCCACTAAAGCCCAATAGAGGATAATCCTGCTCTATTAATTGTACAGTTATGTTGCCTTTGAAGCACTTTATTCTCCAGTTTTACCAAAAGTAACAATCATTGGCTGCCTGTAGCCAAAGGCTGTGTCTTCAAGGTTAGAGCTACAGCCTCAGCAACCTGAGGTTGCGGGTTCTAATCCTACACTACTCCTTGTGACCCTGGGCAAGTCACCCAATCCTCTATTGCCTCAGATACATTAGATTGATGGTGACACCCCACCGGGACAGAGAGGGAAAATGATTGTAAACTGCTTAGGTAATTTTGATAGGTGCTATATAAATGCCTAAAATAATAATAATAATTCTGATGCTAGCTTTCAGATCCTTGCACGATATGGCGCCGAGCTACGTGACGGCCAAGCAGGTTCCTCCACTCCCAGGATGAAATACGCCTCATAACGCACCCCTCCTCTCGCCGCGCCCTACCACTGCAAACTGCCAAACGACGAGCCACTGGAATCGACTGCCCCCGCAGATCAGCTCTCTTGAAGGACTCCTCAGCTTTAGGAAAGCAATAAAAACAGACCTCTTCGCCTATCTGGCGTATCTGGCGAAAGACGTAAGAAGACTTGAGGCGGTCCAGAGGAGGGCGACGAAAATGATAGGAGGCTTGCGCCAGAAGACGTATGAGGAGAGACTGGAAGCCCTGAATATGTCTACCCTAGAGGAAAGGAGAGACAGGGGAGATATGATTCAGACGTTCAAATACTTGAAGGGTATTAACGTAGAACAAAATCTTTTCCAGAGAAAGGAAAATGGTAAAACCAGAGGACATAATTTGAGGTTGAGGGGTGGTAGATTCAAAGGCAATGTTAGGAAATTCTACTTTACGGAGAGGGTGGTGGATGCTTGGAATGCACTCCCGAGAGAGGTGGTGGAGAGGAAAACTGTGACTGAGTTCAAAGAAGCGTAAGATGAATACAGAGGATCTAGAATCAGAAAATAATATTAAAAATTGAACTAAGGCCAGTTCTGGGCAGACTTGTCTGTATATGGCCGTTTGGTAGAGGATGGGCTGGGGAGGGCTTCAATGGCTGGGAGGGTGTAGATGGGCTGGAGTAGGTTTTAACTGAGATTTTGGCAGTTGGAACCCAAGCACAGCACCGGGTGGAGCTTTGGATTCTTGCCCAGAAATAACTAAGAAAAAAAAAATTAAATTGAATCAGGTTGGGCAGACTGGATGGACCATTCGGGTCTTTATCTGCCGTCATCTACTATGTTACTATGTTACTATGTAATTCCCCTGCCCCTAATCGAGGGATTCTGAATAAATGTCCTAGATCCCGGTATGTGCCGCGCTAGGATAAAAACCTAGAATTGTAAATTCTTCCATGGTAACTATGGAAATTTAACTTGTAAATTGCACACTATGGGCTCCTTTTACGGAGGTGCGCTAGTGGTTTTAGCACGCGCTTAGCGCGCACTACACGCTAACGCCTCCACAGAGCTTGCGTTAGTATTTTTCGTGTAGCGTGGGGTTAGCGCGCACTAAAAACGCTAGCGCACCTTCGTAAAAGGATCCCTATGTATACTGGTATTGATCCCTAATCTGTGTCCAGTTAGAATAATAACTTGTGTTGAAAAGACTTGCACTGCAGGATAACTATAGCAAATTGCAAGCTATAAACTGTATGTTATGTAATTGTTATTAGACCCCTTGTATGTATCAAGTTAGGATAATAACTGGTATCGTAAACTGTTAACTGTTTATTACTACTACTATTTATTATTTCTATAGCGCTGAAAGGCGTATGCAGCGCTGTACATGTTAACATACAATAGACAGTCCCTGCTCAGAAGAGCTTACAATCTAATTTAAACAGGACATTTCAGGGTTGGTAGAGGAAATGATACAGTGGGTCTAGGTATCTAACAGCAGTGAGTGGGAGTTAAGAGTTGAAAACAGATTCAAAAAAAGTGGGCTTTTAGCTTGGATTTGAACGCTGCTAGGGAGGGTAGCGCGACATATTGATTCAGGCAGCCTGTTCCAGGCATACGGTGCTGCAAGAAAAAAGGGACGGAGTCTGGAGTTGGCAGTGGAAGAGAAGGGTGCAGATAAGAGGGGCTTGCCCGACGAGCGGAGATCATGGAGGAGAGCATAGGGGGAGATAAGTGAGGAGAGATATCGGGGGCTTCGGCAAAAGGAATTTGAACTGTATTCGGAAATGGAGGGGGAGCCAATGAAGTGACTTGAGGAGAGGGGTAATGTGAGAATAGGAGTTCTCACGGAATAAGAGTTGCGCAGCAGAATTTTGAACGGATTGAAGAGGCGAGAGACGGGTGTGCGGGAGGCCTGAGAGAAGTACGTTGCAGTGGTCGACGCGCGAGGTGATGAGAACATGGGCAAGGGTTTTGGTAGAGAAGAGGACGGATTTTGGTAATCAAGTTTATTTAAAATTTCATATACCGCCCAAATATAGCCATCTTAAAAAAATAGCCACAATCTTAAAAAAATATATGAGATAACAATACATCATTTAAAACAATAATAGTTATTAACAAAGGATCTGGATAGCCCCTACTACAGCCCATACACCCCCCTCCCGATAACCTGTCCCCAATAACTAAGAGACCACACTCATAATTTGGAACATAGCCGCAGCTCAATTTATTAATCAGTAACAGCAAATAAATTAATTTGCATATATTAACATCCTCAACACATTAAACTTCAATATAACAACATCTGTAAGCTCCTCCCGAGCTACCCGGTGTAAACATCACCATAAACAGCAAGAGTCTGAGGGGTGGCATGACCTCATTCCCCTTTAACCGGGTCACTAGACCCTAAGGCACGGCTCCCAGCCGGCCCACCGCTCATCGCCGGATGAGCCCCAGCACCCAGTAGCTTGGGAGACCTGCCAGCCTGAGCTACTAAGGCCACCAAAGAATGGGTGGGTGGGTGGGGAAAAAAGCCACCCTGGAGGACCCTGAAAAAGCCGAGTCCTCTAAGGTCCCGGCTTTATCACCTCCCCTGTGCCGTCCCACCTTCTGCCTGCCCAATCCAACTCCAGCTTTTTGGCGCGAACCACACCCCCGACTATTTTCCTAACTCTTTCCTAGTCCTATCTCTCCCCTCTACTAACCTGCCTAGCAGGCGACATAGGGGCTCCCAGCCCCGTGCTACCCTTCGCCCGTCGAGACAGGCTCTCGGGCTACTCTTAAAAACAATTTATAAACAAACAGAAACAAAAAAGAAAACAGGGTAGAACTACAATTATCAAGTAAAAAGAAAGAACATATAGGGGAAAAAACAAAAGGAGGGGTGTCAAAAGGCAGAATAAAACTATGTAGCCCTGAAAAGTAGATTTAGGTCTCGAAAGCATCAAGAGGAGGAAGCGACAGGATTTGGCGGTTTGTTGGATCTGAGCAGAGAAGGATGTTTAACCTGTAACCCGTTCTGAGCTCTTTGGGGACAACGGGACAGAACAGAAAATAAATGACCTCCCCCTTATACAAAACCACAATAGCGTTTTTTTTTGTGCAGGCCGGCACGATGAATGCTCTGCGCTGCTCCCCACACTCATAGAGTTCCTACGAGCGTCGGGAGCAGTACAGAGCATTCAGTGTGCCGGCCTGCACTAATAAACCGCTATTGCGGTTTTGTAAAAAAAAAAAAAATGGGGGGTGGGGGTTCAATAAATAAATAAATCTAGGGTGGGTGGGTCCAGGGTGGGAAGATACTTTTAATATGAGTGCAATTGTTGGATATGTAGAAAGGGGGGGATGATATATGTATAAAATATAATTTGAGAGAATTTAAGTGCTGTTAAAGTATAAAATGTATGTATAATATATTGTGCTTATTTTTGGTTTTAAAATGAATAAAGATATTTAAAAAGACATAAATGAATAAATTTGTGCTTCATGATGACGTCTGTCTCCTTGGAGTCCTTTACCATAACTCAGGGCTCCTTTTACTAAGCTGCGCTAGCGGATTTAGCGCGCGCTGCTTTGCCACGCGTTGCTAGACGCTAATGCCAGCATTGAGCTGGTGTCAGTTCTTGGCGCGTAGCGTGGGGTTACTGCATGCGGTGATGCAGTGCGCACCAAAAATGCTCGCGCACCTTAGTAAAAGGAGCCCTGAGTTTTAGAAGATGGGAAGGGATTTTAGATTTAGCTCAGACAATTTTCAGTCGCAATCTAAGGTGCCGTTTTACTAGATCCTAACAGAATTAGGGGCCCTTTTACTAAGGCGCGCAAACCGATTTAGCGAGCGCTAACTTATTTAGCATGCGCTAATCGATTTAGCACGCGCTAAATGCTAAGGTGCCCCTGGAACATAATGGGCGCCGTAGCATTTAGCGCGTGCTAAATCAGTTAGCATGCGCTAAATCGGTTTGCGCGCCTTCGTAAAAGGATCCCTTAGTGCACACTAAAGGCCAGATTCTTTAACAAGCTCACCATTGAAAAAATTTTTTGAATCGACCAATTGGAGCCTACCTGATTCTATTAAAGGTATGCGCCTATCGCGTGGTGCCCTGCAATTCCTGAGTGGGCATGTTTGGGAGCGATTGGCTTCAACACGTAACTCTTCTTTTTTTTTTTTTGCACCTGTTCCTAGTTTATGGAATTCTCTTCCAGTTGTTATTCGCTCTGAGCTTTCTTATGTAAAATTCAGATCATTGGCTAACCCCCTGTTTTACAAAGGTGCGCTCTGCGTTCTGGCGCGTGCTACATATATGCGCGCTAACCGTTAACACGCCCTTAGACTAACATGCACACGTTAGCATTTAACGCGTGGTTAGCGTGCGCTAATATTTAATGCAGGCAGAAACGCTTAGCGCACCTAAAACAAGTCCTAAAACTCATCTCTTTGGTCTAGCATTTCCTTGGAAAATATTAAGAACATAAGAACATAAGAAGTTGCCTCTGCTGAGGCAGACCAGAGGTCCATCTCGCCCAGCGGTCCGCTCCCGCGGCGGCCCATCAGGCCTATTGCCTGAGCAGTGGTCCCTGACTATCCCTATGACCTACCTCTACTCCTGTCTGTACCCCTCAATTCCTTTATCCTCTAGGAACCTATCCAAACCTTCTTTGAAGCCCTGTAATGTGCTCCGGCCTATCACAGCCTCCGGAAGCGCGTTCCATGTATCCACCACCCTCTGGGTGAAAAAGAACTTCCTGGCGTTTGTTCTAAACCTGTCCCCTTTTAATTTCTCCGAGTCCTCTCTTTTGGCAACTATTTAGACTTTAAATTCATTTTAATTTTTTAATTTTAATTTTTGGATGTAACGTTCTTCTTTTTGCTTTCCTTTCTCTTTTTGTTATTTGTAAACCGTGCTGTTGCTACACCGAAGTGCAGTCAAAAACTTAAATAAACCTAAGCATAGGCACCGCTAAGCTCAAGCCTGGACAGAACTTAGGCGGCTGCAATGTAGGCCAGTAAAACCCTGGTTTACATTACTGACGCCTTAAGTTTTGTGATAGTCGCCGTTAGGCATGGCTCTTTAAACAGCGTCTGTGCATGACTGACAAACAGCTGGTGCCTTATTTATTTATTCAATTTTCTATACCGTTCTCCAAGGAGAGCTCAGAATGGTTTACATGAGTTTATTCAGGTACTAGCATGTTTCCCTGTCTGTCCCAGTGGACTCACTATCTATCTAATGTACTTGGGGTAATGGGGGGGAGGGGATTAAGTGACTCACCCAGGGTCACAAGGAGCAGTGTGGGTTTGAACCCACAACCACAGGGTGCTGAGGCTGTAACTAACCACTGCACCACTCTAGAAATCAAAATGTAGTAGAAGTGAGGCAAGTATAGGACAATCAAGCCATTGTGACATCACTGATGAGGTTGGCTCTTAGGCATTGGTGGAATGAGGCATTGTGATGTCACAATACCAGCTCCGGTCTGGTTATCAGAGGCTGAAACTTTTCACACTATTTATTTATTCAATTTTCTATACTGTTCTACCAGGGGAGCTCAGAATGGTTTACACGAATTTATTCAGGCACTCAAGCATTTTTCCCTGTCTATCCTTCTGTGCTCACAGTCTATCTAATGTATTTAAGTGATGTGCCCAGGGTCACAAGGAGCAGCGTGGGTTTGAACCCACAACCTCAGGGTGCTGAGGCTGTAGCTTTAAGCACTGCACCACACTCTCAAATAAGTAGATCATTAACATTTTTCTAAAGGAAAGATAGGAGCTAGAGTTTGTTATCAGGACAGAAAAGGGGGTTTATCCCATGGTGAGGCCTCACTTGGAGTACTGTGTTCAGTTTTGGAGACCACACTACCGAAAGGACGTGCTGAGGATCGAGTCGGTTCAGCGAACGGCCACCAGGATGGTCTTGGGGCTCAAGGATCTCACGTATGAAGAAAGATTTAAAAAATTGCGGCTGTACTTTGCGGAATTGCGGAATTGCGGCTGTAATTGCGGAAAGAAGAGAACGGGGAGATATGATTGAAACATATAAGTACATCACGGGACACATCGAGTCAGAAGATGATATCTTCTGGCTCATGGGACCCTCGACCACCAGAGGGCATCCGCTGAAAATCAGGGGAGGGAAGTTTCATGGCGACTCCAGGAAGTACTTCTTCACCGAAAGAGTAGTGGATCATTGGAACAGACTCCCACTCCAGGTGATAAAGGCCAGCAATGTGACGGATTTTAAGAGAAAATGGGATACTCACGTGGGATCTTTAAGGGAGTAAATTCAGGAGAGGGGATACTTGGAATGGGCAGACTTGGTGGGCTACAGCCCTTTTCTGCTGCTTTTTTCTATGTTTCTATGATGGCAGATAAAGGCCAAATGGCCACAGCATCCACTATCTCCTCCTCTCCCTATTGGCTAAGGCTCTTAACATTTGCATCTCCTCTTCCTATTGGCTAAAGCTCTTTACATCTGCATTGTGAGGTCATAGGGCTTTATGGTTATAGAAACAGACTCCCACTCCAGGTGATAAAGGCCAGCAGCGTGACGGATTTTAAGAGAAAATGGGATACTCACGTGGGATCTTTAAGGTAGTAAATTCAGGGGGGGGGGATACTTGGAATGGGCAGACTTGGTGGGCTATAGCCCTTTTCTGCTGCTTGTTTCTATGTTTCTATGAAAAGATAAAATTCTATGGAATAATCTTTTGTAGATGCAACCTTTCACAGTAGGAAATGAAAAAAATCTAAAATGCCGAGAAAAACGTTTTCTGTCAGTAAATTTAAAGTGATCAATAATTTAATCAGGTATAAGGCCAAACAATGTCTTGTAACAGGTACAACCTAACATGAATAATATTCATACCTCAACTGGAAGCCAATGTAGCTTCCGATAAAATTTAATCACATGATCAATTTTTTTTTTTTCAAATTAAAAATGAACAGAACAGCCATGTTCTGAATTATCTGAAACCTTTTGGAATTATTAAAAAAGGGATGGTTAACAAGACTAAGAATGTTATAATGCCCCTGTATCGCTCCATGGTGCAACCTCATCTGGAGTATTGCATTCAATTTTGGTCTCCTTATCTCAAGAAAGATATAGTGGCTCTAGAAAAGGTTCAAAGAAGAGCAACCAAAATGGTAAAGGGGATAAGAACATAAGAATTGCCGCTGCTGGGTCAGACCAGCGGTCCATTGTGTCCAGCAGTCCGCTCGCACGGCGGCCCTTAGGTCAAAGACCAGTTCCCTATTTGAGTCTAGCCTTGCCTGCATATGTTCTGGTCCAGCAGGAACCTATCTAACCTTTTCTTGAATCCCTGAAGGGTGCTTTCCCCTATAACAGCCTCTGGAAGAGCATTCCAGATTTTTACCTCTCGTATGAGGAAAAACTAAATCGGTTAGGGCTCTTCAGCTTGGAAAAGAGATGGCTAAGGGGCGATATGATTGAAGTCTACAAAATCCTGAGTGGAGTAGAGTGGGTTCAAGTGGATCAATTTTTCACTCCGTCAAAAATTACAAAGACTAGGGGACACTCGAAGAAGTTACAGGGAAATACTTTTAAAAACAATAGTAGGAATTTTTTTTTCTCCCAGAGAATAGTTAAGCTCTGGAACGTATTGCCAGAGGTTGTTGGTAAGAGCGGATAGCGTAGCTGGTTTTAAGAAAGGTTTGGACAATTTCCTGAGGAAAAGTCTATAGTCTGTCATTGAGAAAGACATGGGGGAAGCCACTGCTTGCCCTGGATCGGTAGCATGGAGTGTTGCTACTCTTTGGGGTTCCGGAATCTTTTGTTACTGTTTGGGATTCCGGAATCTTGCTATTCTTTAGGATTCTGAATGGAATGTTGCTACTCCTTGGGTTTTGGCCAGGTACTAGGGACCTGGATTGGCCACCGTGAGAACAGGCTCCTGGGCTTGATGGACCATTGGTCTGACCCAGTAAGGCCATTCATATGTTCAGTAATCCAGGGAACTCAAAATCAATGATTGTACTAGTAGTCTAAATGAGGAAGGACCAAAATATGCCTTAATCGATCATAATTTCCATTGCATAAAATAAGTTTTCCTAACTAGTGCATTAATTTCAGCATCAACTGATAGATTTTGGTCTGAATAAACCCCTAAATTTTTTATAACTGGCTACTCTTGTTACTAATAACAGCCTTAAACAGACCTACCTTCTAAACTTGAGCCAGTCTTAATCACACAGTTTTGTTCCATATTCTAATAGAGTGCATTTCTCAAATAAAATCTGAGCGTGGATTGGACAGTATGAGTAAAATCAGATTTGAAGTGTAGTACGGTAGGGGTTGATTTGCCCAAGTAAGAGTATCAGAAAGCTTTTAGGGCTATGCTTTTTTTTTTTTTTTTTTTTAACACGCATTTGATCAACGCACCTTAAAAATTTTTGTGCTTTTTAAATTGATTTCATGCAACCGACTCATCAATTAGCACAGGTCAATTTGATTAGTGCACATTAGAAAGATATAAAGTGCATTGAAAAACTTTCTATTAAGCCAAATGAACTGAGAAACAACCCAAAATCAAGAGAAAGGGCCAATGAACTGAAAATTTGTCATCTGTGTATATCCCTGGAAGTTATTCATGTAACCCATTTGCTTTCTACTTCCTAGGTACTGGAGCTTAAAACTTGGGGGTGGACCAGTGGGGGAGAAAGCGAGAGAGAGATAGGAAAGGAAGGTGGGAAATGCTGCTACAGGGGATATTACAGCCGATAAAGACCTTAAGATCCATCTAGACCAGTGGTTCCCAAACCTGTCCTGGGGGACCCCCCAGCCAGTCAGGTTTTCAAGATATCCCTAATGAATATGCATGAGAGAGATTTGCATACCTGTCACTTCCATTATATGCAGATCTCTCTCATGCATATTCATTAGGGATATCTTGAAAACCTGACTGGCTGGGGGTCCCCCAGGACAGGTTTGGGAACCACTGATCTAGACCAAGGGTAGGCAATTCCGGTCCTCGAGAACCGGAGCCAGGTCAGGTTTTCAGGATATCCACAATGAAGATGTATGAGATGGATTTGCATGCACTGCCTCCTTGAGATGCAAATCTATCTCATGCATATTTATTGTGGATCTACTAAAAACCTGACCTGGCTACGGCTCTTGAGGACTGGAATTGCCTACCCCTGATCTAGACTGCCCTATTTAGAATCAACATGAAAACCTCAGGTGTTTAATTAACAAGGGAAATGCTCGTAGAAAAAAAACCTTTTGTTTCACAAACCTCCAGTAAAATATACCCTAATCAAGTAAGCACCTTTATTTATCCATCTTTCTAGTACCTTTGCTTTTGAAAGAAACCCTTGATCTCTAAAGACCCTTAATGGTTGATGGAAAGTCCTGCTTCTCGCGTCTTTGTGATCCCCATAACAGGAACGGGTAATGAAATGCTAATAAATATCTTCTTTATGTATTGCAGTTCTGGACTAACACATTTTTTATGGCACAAAAGGGGTGACGGGACTAAATTGCGCGAGACAACGGCGCGCCGACAACTGAGCGCAGACAACTGAGTGCAAGGTTGACGGCGTGCCGAAGAAAAGCACTATTTTAAAGAGTTCCGATGGGGGGTGTTGGTGGGGAACCCCCCTATTTTACTTAACAGACATTGCGCTGGCGTTGTGGGGGGGTTTGGGGGGTTGTAACCCCCACATTATACTTAAAAACTGAAATTTTTCCCTAAAAAACAGACAAAAAGTTTGGTTTCAAGTATAATGAGGGGGGTTACAACCCCCAAACCCCCCCAACGCCAGCGCGATGTCTGTTAAGTAAAATAGGGGGGTTCCCCACCAACACCCCCCCCGTCGGAACCCTTTAAAATAGTGCTTTTCTTCGGCGCACCGTCAACTTTGCGCTCAGTTGTCTGCGCTCAGTTGTCGGCGCGCCGTTGTCTCGTGCGATTTTGTCTATGAACCCACAAAAGGAATCAGGCACAATACCCCCCCCCCCCATCTGAGAGAACGCACACTCACTCCCAAATTCTGTATACGGTGCCTACGGTTGTACGCGCACATCAATGCGCATAGCCGGCGTGCACGCACAATTTCATTGATCAATTGGACTAATTGGCACTGACAGTTGCCAACGCCTCATCATGAATGCTAATTTAGCATTCGTTAAAAATTATATGCACGGCGCGGTGCACTTCTGTAAAAAGAATGCGCCAGTTGCAGTGCGTGAACTTGAAAAGGGGGTGTGGCCAGGGGTGGATCATGGGCATTCCTAAACGTTAGGCAAATTCCTAAAGAATAAACCCGCTGCATGAACAGCTTAGGCCAGTGGTTCTTAACCTGGTTCGGTGAGTCAGTCTCGTGGGTTCGGCGGAGGTCAAGACACACCTCCGACTCACATAGCGCTTCGGTCACGTTCAATCATCTATCAGCTATTCAGTGAGCAGCAACATTGTCATGCAGATTGCTTCAAAAATTCTGAGTTCATTCTCATTTTAGCGTACATGGCTGATATCTTTGCAGCTCTCAATCATCTCAATAAGCAGATGCAGGGTGGTGGAGTCAACATCATCGAAGCGGAAGAAAACCGGAAAGCTTTTCAAAAAAAGCTACTATTATGGAAATGACGAACAGAAAACTATAACTTCGCAAACTTTCCCCTGCTAGACAACTGTGTAAGTAAGATCGAAGATGTATCTAGAATCGGAGACATTTCTGTACCCACGGAACTGAAGCAAACTATTGCTACGCACTTAGGGAAAATGCTTGAGTACCTGATTGTAAAACCGCTTAGATAACTTTGATAGGCGGTATATAAAAACCTAATAAACTTGAAACTTGAAACTAGATGAGCTTGCAAAGTCTCTTGACGGATACTTCCCTACAAGAGAGTCATATCCAGCATGGGTGAGACAGCCGTTCACGTTTAGTGTTGAGACAACAGATGTCAATGATGAATACCTCGATGAAATCATTGAAATTCAGCAGAGCCAGGTTCAACAGCAACTCTTCAGAACAACAACATAGTAACATAGTAACATAGTAGATGACGGCAGATAAAGACCCGAATGGTCCATCCAGTCTGCCCAACCTGATTCAATTAAAATTTTTTTTTATTTTTTTTCTTCTTAGCTATTTCTGGGCTAGAATCCAAAGCTTTACCCGGTACTATGCTTGGATTCCAACTGCCGAAATCTCTGTTAAGACTTACTCCAGCCCATCTACACCCTCCCAGCCATTGAAGCACTCCCCTGCCCATCCTCCACCAAACGGCCATACACAGACACAGACCGTACAAGTCTGCCCAGTAACTGGCCTAGTTCAATATTTAATATTATTTTTTGATTCTAAATCTTCTGTGTTCATCCCACGCTTCTTTGAACTCAGTCACAGTTTTACTCTCCACCACCTCTCTCGGGAGCGCATTCCAGGCATCCACCACCCTCTCCGTAAAGTAGAATTTCCTAACATTGCCTTTGAATCTACCACCCCTCAACCTCAAATTATGTCCTCTGGTTTTACCATTTTCCTTTCTCTGGAAAAGATTTTGTTCTACATTAATACCCTTTAAGTATTTGAACGTCTGAATCATATCTCCCCTGTCTCTCCTTTCGTCTAGGGTATACATATTCAGGGCTTCCAGTCTCTCCTCATACGTCTTCTGGCGCAAGCCTCCTATCATTTTCGTCGCCCTCCTCTGAACCGCCTCAAGTCTTCTTACGTCTTTCGCCAGATACGGTCTCCAAAACTGAACACAATACTCCAAGTGGGGCCTCACCAATGACCTGTACAGGGGCATCAACACCTTCTTCCTTCTACTGACTACGCCTCTCTTTATACAGCCCAGAATCCTTCTGGCAGCAGCCACTGCCTTGTCACACTGTTTTTTCGCCTTTAGATCTTCGGACACTATCACCCCAAGGTCCCTCTCCCCGTCCGTGCATATCAGCTTCTCTCCTCCCAGCATATACGGATCCTTCCTATTATTAATCCCCAAATGCATTACTCTGCATTTCTTTGCATTGAATTTTAGTTGCCAGGCATTAGACCATTCATCTAACTTTTGCAGATCCTTTTTCATATTTTCCACTCCCTCTTCGGTGTCTACTCTGTTACAAATCTTGGTATCATCTGCAAAAAGGCACACTTTTCCTTCTAACCCTTCAGCAATGTCACTTACATACATATTGAACAGGATTGGCCCCAGCACCGAACCCTGAGGGACTCCACTAGTCACCTTTCCTTCCTTCGAGCGACTTCCATTAACCACCACCCTCTGGCGTCTGTCCGACAGCCAGTTTCTGACCCAGTTCACCACTTTGGGTCCTAACTTCAGCCCTTCAAGTTTGTTCAACAGCCTCCTATGAGGAACTGTATCAAAGGCTTTGCTGAAATCCAAGTAAATTACATCTAGCATATGTCCTCGATCCAGCTCTCTGGTCACCCAATCAAAAAATTCAATTAGGTTCGTTTGGCACGATTTACCTTTTGTAAAGCCATGTTGCCTCGGATCCTGTAACCCATTAGATTCAAGGAAATACACTATCCTTTCTTTCAGCAACACTTCCATTATTTTTCCAACAACTGAAGTGAGGCTCACCGGCCTGTAGTTTCCTGCTTCATCCCTGTGACCACTTTTATGAATAGGGACCACATCCGCTCTCCTCCAATCCCCAGGAATCACTCCCGTCTCCAGAGATTTGTTGAACAAGTCTTTAATAGGACTCGCCAGAACCTCTCTGAGCTCCCTTAGTATCCTGGGATGGATCCCGTCTGGTCCCATCGCTTTGTCCACCTTCAGTTTTTCAAGTTGCTCATAAACACCCTCCTCCATGAACGCGGAGAATCTACTCCATTTTCTCGTGTAACTTTGCCAGACAATCTCGGTCCTTCTCCAGGATTTTCTTCTGTGAACACAGAACAGAAGTATTTGTTTAGCACATTTGCTTTCTCCTCATCACTCCCCACATATTTGTTCCCAGCATCTTTTAGCCTAGCAATTCCATTTTTTATCTTCCTCCTTTCACTAATATATCTGAAAAAATTTTTATCTCCCTTTTTTACATTTTTAGCCATTTGTTCTTCCGCCTGTGCCTTCGCCAAACATATCTCTCTCTTGGCTTCTTTCAGTTTCACCCTGTAGTCCTTTCTGCTCTCCTCTTCTTGGGTTTTTTTATATTTCATGAACGCCAACTCTTTCGCCTTTATTTTCTCAGCCACTAGGTTGGAGAACCATATCGGCTTCCTTTTTCTCTTGTTTTTATTGATTTTCTTCACATAAAGGTCCGTAGCCATTTTTATCGCTCCTTTCAGCTTAGCTGTCTTTCCACTTCTCTTATGTCCTCCCATCCTAACAGCTCTTTCTTCAGGTACTTTCCCATTGCATTAAAGTCCGTACGTTTGAAATCTAGGACTTTAAGTATCGTGCGGCCGCTCTCCACTTTAGCCGTTATATCAAGCCAAACCGTTTGATGATCGCTACTACCCAGGTGAGCACCCACTCGAACATTAGAGATACTCTCTCCATTTGTAAGGACCAGATCCAATATCGCTTTTTCCCTTGTGGGTTCCGTCACCATTTGTCTGAGCAGAGCCTCTTGTAAGGCATCCACAATCTCCCTACTTCTTTCCAATTCCGCAGACGGAACATTCCAGTCCGCATCCAGCAGGTTGAAATCTCCCAACAGCAGAACCTCCTCTTTCCTTCCAAACTTTTGGATATCCACAATCAGATCCTTATCAATTTGCTGCGATTGAGTCGGAGGTCTGTAGATTACACCCACGTAGATAGAAGTTCCATCTTCTCTTTTCAGAGCAATCCACATCGCTTCTTCCTCTCCCCAGGTCCCTTGCATTTCGGTCGCTTGGATATTGATCTTTACATAGAGAGCTACTCCTCCACCTTTATGACCATCTCTGTCCTTCCTAAAAAGATTATATCCCGGTATGTTTGCATCCCATCCATGTGATTCACTGAACCATGTCTCTGTGATAGCAACAAAATCTAGATCTGCCTCTAATATCAGGGCTTGCAGATCATGAACTTTGTTGCTTAGACTGCGAGCATTTGTGGTCATCGCTTTCCAGCTATTTTTCAGCGATAATCTCCTTTTTCGTATGGATTTTTGTGTCATTTCACTTTCCGTTGCAATACTAAGAAATGAGTTGCTGATATTGCTTATGTTGCAGCCTTTACTACTATCACATCTTTTCTTTTGCCGGGGGTGTTCTCTATAATTGTCCTTCGTACATACACCACCCCCACCTTCTAGTTTAAATGCCTAGAAAAATATTGTCTAAATTTCTCTGCAAGGTTTCTTTTTCCTGCTGTAGTAATATGTAGCCCATCAGTGCAATATAGCTTCTTGTCCTTCCATGTATTCCCCCATCCTCCTATGTACCTGAAGCCTTCTTGATGACACCAGGCTCTGAGCCATCTATTAAAGTCCTCTGTGTTTTTCACTCTTTGCTCTCCTTTTCCATATGCAGGCAGTATTTCAGAAAAAGCTAAAGTCTTTACAAAAGGTTTCACGCCCTCACCAAGCTCCCGAAAAGCTTTCTGTGCTGCAAGTGTGGAGTTGTTGGCCAGGTCATTTGTTCCCAGATGGATAACAACATCAGTGTTAAAATCCTTAGTTTCTTCCTTAATTATAGTCAGTATTTGCCTGTAACTCCTGGTAGCTGAGGATCCTGGAAGACATTTCACTATTTTGGTCTCCTCGCCCTGTGTTCCAAGGTTAATGCCTCTGATGATGGAATTCCCCAACAGTAATAGTTTTCTGTTTTTGGCTTTTTTATTTGTACTTGTTCTCTTGAATTACCTTCATTGGTTCCAGTCCCACCTCCCTTCTGTTTTCCTGAGTATCACAGTGCACTAGTGGAGCGAAGGAATTCTGTAGAGGTAATATTAGTGAAGGTGGATGTTTCTGTGTTACATGTCGCAGTCTTCCTGAGCCTACTGTGACCCATTTATTCCTGGGCTGTTTTATTCTTTGAGGTAGAGGTGGTAAGTTGGTACGATTTTTTGGAGTGATGGAAGCTGCTTTAATTGTATTCAATTCCTGTTTAAGTTTGCAGAGCTCCTCCTTAATACTGGCAAGTTGAAGACAGATGGGGCAAGCCTTAAGCCTCCAAATAGTATGTCTTGGAATTAAAGCACCACAGTGATTGCATAGAATAAAGGTCATCTTGATTGGTTGTGAAGTGACTTGATTTGAGTAGTCCTGATTATATGGGTCTCTATATATGAATAGTGGTCCCTGGGGTTGGTGGGACTATAAGTAAGACTACTAGTAAGGCAGAAATATAGGCTCTATACCACCTAAAACACAGTATTTTAAACAAAACTGCAGGTTCTATCAGTGCTACCCTAAAACACAGGATTTATAACAGGATTTTCCCTACTTTAGTCACCCTGAGCCACAGGCACCAGAAATATAGGCTCTATACCACCTAACACACAGTATTTTAAACAAAAATGCAGGAAGAGGAAATAAGATTTAACAGAGGAAAGGGAAGGATTTATTTTTTTGTGCTTTTTTATATTTTTTTTTAGTAAGAAACAGGGAGGAGAAGAGAAATTAAGCAGATATAATGCTGAAAACCAGTGAAAAGAGCAGAATATGAAATGCTGAGTAACTTAGCTTTTAGATGTTCACAGGGCAGCCTTGTTTCAGCACTGTCCCAAAGATAATGCAATTAACCTTAGAAGTAAAACAGAGCCCCTCCCTTCTCCACCTAATCAGCAGAAAACAATGGCTGAATACTGGTAAGACAGAAATATAGGCTCTATACCACCTAAAACACAGTATTTTAAACAAAAATGCAGGTTCTATCAGTGCTACCCTAAAAAACAGGATTTATAACAGGATTTTCCCTACTTTAGTCACCCTGAGCCACAGGCACCAGAAATATAGGCTCTCAACGTTTTGGTGTCAACAATTGGTAACGTACCCTGTTATTGCTAAGAAAGCTCTGGAAATTTTCATACCGTTTGTTACAACATATCTTTGCGAGCAATCCTTTTCGAGGATGCTGGACATAAAAACGAAGAAAAGGAACAGACTTTGTTGCGAAAATAACGTGAGAGTGGCACTTGCCAAGGTAAAGCCGCGCATTTCTGAACTGGTCTCTGAGAGGCGACAGCAGAAGTCACACTGATTTGCAGTAAATTTCATTATTATGTTATTATTATTCGAAATATAAGAGAACTTTTTTGTTTTCAAAATTGATATTATTTTTTCCCTCACTGTATACCTATGTTTTGAATTTGTAAAAATCATATTTTATTTTTCCAATAAAGAAGGGTTCGGTGAATACGCATATGAAACTGGTGGGGTTCAGTACCTCCAACAAGGTTAAGAACCACTGGCTTAGGCTGCTTGAACATTAGATTGTAAGCTCTTCTGAGCAGGGACCGTCTGTTGTATGTTAAAATGTACAGCGCTGCGTACAGCCTTTCAGCACTTTAGAAACAATAAATAGTAGTAGTAACTTAGGCGCCTGGTTTTAGATGGGTGTGTCTAAGTTTTGCGATGCACACAGGCGCTAAGCATGATTTTATAAAAGATGTGCATACCTCGTAGAATTCCACTCAGTGCTGTTCTAATCAATGTCGATTTCTTATGTACCGTATATAGAAAGTTGCTGACTAGGGCATACAACTGCATGTACAGCTTATCGAATAAGGCCAATTGCATGCATTGCTTAATAGATTAATTTGATGCTAATTGCGCTTCTGTGCCGTGGACATAAGAACATAAGAACATAAGCAATGCCTCCACTGGGTCAGACCCGAGGTCCATCGTGCCCAGCAGTCCGCTCACGCGGCGGCCCAACAGGTCCAGGACCTGCGCAGTAGCTCCCTATCTATACCCCTCTATCCCTTTTTCCAGCAGGAATTTGTCCAATCCTTTCTTGAAACCCAGTACCGTACTCTGCCCTATTACGCCCTCTGGAAGCGCATTCCAGGTGTCCACCACACGCTGGGTAAAGAAGAACTTCCTAGCATTTGTTTTGAATCTGTCCCCTTTCGTCAACATTCTAGAGCTCAGACTGTGATGTCATAATGCCTCATTCCACCAATGCCTAAGCTCCGTCCTCAAACACTTTAAAACGATAACATAAGAACATAAGCAATGCCTCCACTGGGTCAGACCTGAGGTCCATCGTGCCCAGCAGTCCGCACACGCGGCGGTCCAACAGGTCCAGGACCTGTGCAGTAATCCTCTATCTCTACCCCTCTATCCCTTTTTCCAGCAGGAAATTGTCCAATCCTTTCTTGAACTCCAGTACCGTACTCTGCCCTATTACGCTCTCTGGAAGCGCATTCCAGGTGTCCACCACACGCTGGGTAAAGAGGAACTTCCTAGCATTTGTTTTGAATCTGTCCCCTTCCAATTTTTCCGAATGCCCTCTTGTTCTTATATGTTTTGAAAGTTTGAAGAATCGGTCCCTCTCTACTCTCTCTATGCCCTTCAGGATCTTGTAGGAGACGTCTCTATCATGTCTCCTCTGAGTCTCCGCTTTTCCAGGAAGAAGAGCCCCAGCCTCTCCAATCTTTCAGCGTATGAGAGGTTTTCCATGCCCTTAATCATTCGTGTCGCTCTCCTCTGGACCCTCTCAAGTGTTGCCATATCCTTCTTAAGGTACGGTGACCAATACTGAACACAGTACTCCAGGTGCGGGCGCACCATTGCCCGATACAACGGCAGGATGACTTCTTTTGTTCTGGTCGTAATACCCTTCTTAATAATACCCAGAAGAACTAACAAATCAGTTCTGAAAGAGATCAAACTGGCTATGTCACTTGAAGCCCAAATGATGAAGTTATGACTGTCTTATTTTGGTCACAATGTCAGAAGAGAAAGATCTTGTCTTATTTACTATCAACAACTTGTATTTCTTTCCCCGTTTTTTTCCTTTTGTTTAATATGTTTTGTCAGGTTAGCCTATTCGTTTGTTTTGTTTCCCCCAGAAATTTGTAATTTTACTGTTTTGTACATCGCTTAGAATTTTGATTTTTTTTTTGTATAAATCTTTATTGATTTTCAAACTTTGACAGTGCAATACAATTAATTGAACATACACACTATATAAAACGCACTATTAAATACACAATTAATACATAAAAACAATCATTTCCTCCCCCCTCCTCCCATTTATTAATACAAGAATACATATTATGTGATTACAATATTATAGTTAAGTAATTATAATAATCAAAATACATTTCCCTCCCTCCAACCCCCCCCCCCTGGATGTGCAAGGAAAACTAACAAAAGGAGAGATACATGACATTTATTACGATGCAACAAATGCAGCCAATGGGCTCCATACCTTATTCAATGTATTACTAAACCCCAAACGTTCCGGATTCATTCTCTCATACTTATAAGTGGTACAAACATTTGCCCACTAAAAAGTGTAATTCATTCTACCGTAGCTCTTCCAATTATGTGTAACCATTTGAATAGCTATTCCCGTCATGATCAGAAAAAGATGGCTGTTTTGTACATCGCTTAGAATTTTGAATAAGCCATTAATCAAATTTATAATAAACTTGAAACTTGACATTATGTTTGGGAAGATCGAAGGAACCAGGCAAAGATGGTGGCGACCTGCAATCAGATGGCTGGACACATTGAAAACAATATAACATAGCATAATAAATTATTTCTGTACAACATAACTGATAAGTTTTATTTTATTTTTCTTTCCAGCTTATGATTTATCTTTAATCTTATCTATTGTTTTGCCTTTTGTCTTTGTTTTGTTCTATTTCTATCGCTTAAATTTCTCCAGAATTCTACTGTTCAACGGCTCCCCCTTCTGCTTCTATTCCTTTCTCTCCTCTCTTCTACCTTCCAAAGTATTTAGATCAATGCTGTCTTGTTAAAATGTTTATTTTTATTTTTCCTCTAACTCTACTTTTCACTTCTCTATTACCCTCCAGGTACTTTAGTTAGATTGTGAGCCTTCGGGACAGTAAGGGAATTTTTCAAGTACCTTTCTTATTTCTAATCTTAATGTATATTTTCTGTAAACCGCTTAGAACCTAACGGATGTAGCGGTATATAAGAAATAAATTACATTACATTACATTACATAAGTTCAATGCAGTTAACAGATATTTAAAAAATATTACAGGTTAGAAAGATTTTTGATTGGTTAGTAAACAAATGTGACTTCAATTGCTTTCAAAAATGACAATAAGACACAGCTCAGTTACAGAGATTTCAATTCCTTATCCCAGAGAGCCGCCTGATAAGAAACGCTGATGGTATTTTTATATAATGACAGCCTTTGATAGATGGAAAATTAAAAAGACTGTGAACTACGTGGCCACTTAGATTGAACAAAGGAAATAATTCGGATAAGTAGATAGGTACCATGCGAAAGAGAACTTTATAACAGAGACAGCTAAATTTAAATTTAACTCGAGCCTCCACAGGAAGCCAATGTAGTTCTCGATAGTAGGGTCAAACTTACAGGGTCAAACTTTTTCAAACCATAAATCAGGTGAACCGTAGCATTGTGGACGATATGCAGCCTAGATAAATTCTTTTGTGGGCCTGCTACCATGGGGATGACGCTGGAAGACCTAACCGGACGAGCACAAAACCAATCTCTTTTTAGATCTGTAATTCATCAAATTGCTAGGACTCGAACACGAGTCAATGGCACATAACTAATTAATTGCCCATAACCAATTATAGGCTATAACAGGTGTTAATTGGCATTGTGGCAGTTATGTTATTAACTGCCCTTAGTCAGTATTCTTTAAGTTGCATGCTCAAGTTCAAGAGCATGCAACTCCAAGGGGGTTGTGAACCTGGGAGGGTCACGAGTAGATCAGATTAGAGAAACTAGGCCTCTTCTCCCTCGAACAGAGGAGACTGAGAGAGGACACGATCGAAACATTCAAGGTACTGAAGGGGATAAACTTAGTAGATAAGGACAGGTTGTTCACCCTCTCCAAGGTAGGGAGAACGAGAGGCCACTCTCTAAAATTGAAAGGGGATAGATTCCGTACGAACGTAAGGAAGTTCTTCTTCACCCAGAGAGTGGTAGAAAACTGGAACGCTCTTCCGGAGTCTGTCATAGGAGAAAACACCCTCCAGGGATTCAAGACAAAGTTAGACAAGTTCCTGGTGAACAAGAGCGTACGCAGGTAGAGCTAGTCTCAGTTAGGGCGCCGGTCTTTGACCAGAGAGCCACCGCGTGAGCGGACTGCTGGGCATGATGGACCACTGGTCTGACCCAGCAGCGGGAATTCTTATGTTCTTATGTTAGGGCAAGTCAAGCAGTTACACGTGAGGGTTATAGATAGAATACTAGAATTTACACGCCTGGGTAGATTGTGGTGAGAAGTCCGTGCTCCTTACTGAAATATCCTGCTCTAAACGCCGTAGCTTTGAGAGTCTCTGCAGTAGTAGGGTTAACTATCTTCAGCTGAGAAGTGTCAGCCACACGTAAGGGAGACGACACAATTCTAGGCCTTTGCCATTAAGCGTTCTGTCTCCTTTTCTTTTGTTAAAGTCAAATGAAACAATGTAATTAGCTTGTTACAATTAAAGTGACTCGACTGGATAAATTGTAATCACCCAGAATGAAGTTAGGCATCCCTGCAGGTCCCGGCCAGCGCAGCTGAGCTGCCTCATTTGCATAATTAAAATATACAAATGATAATGGATTTTGTACTCAATTTCCAGCGGCTGTAAATTCGAGAAACTATGAAATTAGAATAACTGAGATGGGGCTCGCCTTGAGGTAATGAGGATGACAAGTTTTGACAGTGAGGTTGCTTATAACACTAGTTCTTCGCTGTAAAATAAATAAGTGGAGAAGAGATTACACAGTGATATCGGTTAATCGTTCCACAGGCAGCGAGGGGGAAAGGCAGACCGATCGCCTTTGTAAATTCACAAACCCTGTTTTTTGACAAGCTCTCTTCTAACCTTAGGGAACACCTTTCCCCCGATTATGAGAAAGTGAGAATGAATTAAATGCTTGGAAAGAAAGGGGTTGTCACTTTCAGACCAGCTAAAGCGAGAGAAATGAAATTAGTCCCTGCGAGGCTTAGCTTGCAACAGGCAAAAGGCGGAAAGGTTTTGTTTTTGTGTGTGTGTTTTTGTAACATTTAAAGAAAGAGCACAGTGTCACAGAAAGAGAAGCCTGGTTTTGTACATATAAAACTCCAAAGTCCTGATGCTCAAAAGCTGGGTTTAAAAAAGGTTTGGACAATTTCCTGGAGGAAAAGTCCACAGTCTGTTATTGAGAAAGACATGGGGGAAGCCACTGCTTGCCCTGGATCGGTAGCATGGAATGTTGCTACTCTTTGGGGTTCTGGAATCTTTTGTTACTCTTTGGGATTCCGGAATCTTGCTACTCTTTAGGATTCTGGATGGAATGTTGCTACTCCTTGGTTTTTGGCCAGGTATTAGAGACCTGGATTGGCCACCATGAGAACAGGCTACTGGGCTTGATGGACCATTGGTCTGACCCGGTAAGGCTATTCTTATGTTTCCTTGCAAGTAAAACTGGTTAAAGTCAGTCTTACTTGCAAGGAAGCTCAGCCTCCAGTGCTTAAAAGGGTTCTCGGGGGCTTTTACCAATCCCAGTAACAGCCACTGAAAACTAGTGCTGCCCGATTCAGGAAAAAAAATTTCAATTCGATTCAGCCTATTGAATTAGTTTTTCGATTTGATTCGATTTTCCTGCCCAATTGGGTGGGGTTTTTTTTTTTTTTTTTTTCCAAACATCCTGGTGGGTTTATTTTATAGCCTCTTCACCCCCTTTGCCTTCTCCTGACCACACTGGCGCTGTGGTGTAAACAAAATAAACAAACAAAAAAGACTTTTCCTCTCTCTCTTAATTCCTAGCTCACGTTTGCAGTCTAATACCAGCTCTGGCAGGGTACACGTTTCAAATCTGGCATATTGTAATCAGATAATGGAAAATAAAATTAGTTTTTCTACCTTTTGTTGTCTGGTCATTATTCAAATCTTGTTGGTCCCAGGCTCTGGTTGTCTTCTGATAACTTGCTTGCCAGGGTCTCCTTCTTTCTTCTTTCTCCATTCTAACCATCCATGTGCCATCTCTGTCCTCCCCTTCCATTTCCTTTCCCTCCCTAGGAGGTCTGGCCTCTTTCCTTTTTTTTCATCTCCCTCCACAGTTCCACCTTTTCTTAACTACCCTTTCATCCAGCATCTCTCCCTCCTTCTCCACCACCCCTGGGTTTACCATCTCTCCCTTTCTTTTCCCAACTACTCTCCTATCCAGCATCTATATCCCCCCTCCACACCATCCCTTGTGTCCAACTTCTCTCCCTTTCTGTTCCTTCCCTCCCTAAATCCCATTGTCCATCATCTCTCTTCGTCTCCTCTATTTTTAGACCCATCATTTCTTCCCTCACAAAGTCCGGCAATTGCATGTCTCTTTGAACCCCTCTTCCATCCCTCCCTCCGTGTACTTCTACACCAGGGCCCCCCCTTGAAGGACTGTCCCCCCCGAAGGTGTGCACCTCCCCCGAAGGCCTGCACCCCACCCCTGAAGGCCTGTCCCCCCTTGAAGGCCTGTCCCCCCCTTTGAAGACCTGTTCCCCCCTAAAAGGTCTGCAGCCCCCCTTGAAGGCTTGTTCCCCCCTTGAAGGCCTGTTCCCCCCTTGAAGGCTTGTTCCCTCCTTGAAGGCCTGTCCCCCCGAAGGACTGCCCCCCAAAGGACTGCGCCCCCCCCCCCCCGAAGGACTGCATACATCTCTGGGAAGGCCTCCGTGTTCCCCCTGGCCTCCCCGCACCGTTTACCTCATAGCTGCAATCTGCAGCGAAGATCGCGGTTACAGCGTCTTTGTAAACTTGCTTTGAGCTGTTTCCTCTGCTGCGGTCCCGCCCCTCCTCTGACATCAGAAGCAGGATCGCGGAGGAGGAAACAGCTCAAAAGCAAGTTTACAAAGACGCTGTAACCGCGATGTTCGCTGAAGACTGCAGCTATGAGGTAAACGGTGCGGGGAGGCCAGGGGGAACACTGAGACCTTCCTGGAGGGGGTGCGCAGTCCTTCGGGGAGGCCAGGGGGGAAACCGGACGCCAGGGAGGGAGGGGGAAGCCGGAGACCATCACAGCAACACTTCCCGACTGACTCTCCCTCCTCCCCTCTAAAGCAGGTGCGACAGTGGCTGGCCAGCAAGAGCAGCGCTGCCACTCCTGCTTTAGGGGGCGAGGGGGGAGGGTCAGACGAATCGGGAAGCCGATTTTGGGGGGGTTTTAAACCGATTCGAATCGATTCACCCGAAGTGAATTGGTCAGCACTACTGAAAACCTTACACAAATGCACATATTACAAGGAGCTCATTAGTATTTAGGGAACGGGCAAAATTTACTGCTAGGCTGGAGCTGCTAGTAGCTGTGCGTGTGTTGTGTGAGCGTATGCCCTGTGTCCATACGCAGGACACACACTCATACAACACACGCACAACAGTTGCACCCTTAAAAAAATGTCAGCACAGGCTCCAGTGTTCCTTTCTGCCATCGCTTCTTCCTCTTGCCAGCAGTGCCGCTATTCCATCCCTGCTGGCTCAGCTGATTGCAGCTTCACTCTTCCCATGCCAGCTCAGCAGCTTCCCCTGCTAGCTTAGCTGATCGGGGCTCCGGAGCCGCGATCAGTGAAGCCGGCAGGGGGAGAGTAGTGGCACCGCAGGCAGGGGGGGAAGGAGAGGCGACAGAAAGGGACAACCTGAAGCCTGGGGTGACATTTTGCCTGCTCAAGAAGAACTGGGCCTGCCGCTTTGCTCTTCTGAGCAGGTATCAGGCACAGTTTCTTCCCATTTTTTACCGTGCCACTCTGCACAAATAACATGCGTTTTATTTGCATGTTATTTGTGCTGAGCATCACCCAGTAAATTAAAATCACTCCCGACCTGGTATTTTTTACCGGATTGCCACTGCTTTGTGCATCCTGACTGGTTAAATCGCCTGTTAGGGGCTAACTACTCATTTTTAGCAGCACTTACCTGGTTAGTGCTGCTGAAAATAGCCGGTTAGCGCTGAACTGGTTTTCCAGCTGTTTTGAGGGCAATCTCGGGATTGGAGTTGGCACTTGGCCTAAATAGGACTGCATATAAGTCAGTCCTATTTTTATGTGGTAACCCATAGTTGGTTAAGTGCTGAATATTGCACTTAACCGGCTACGTGTCACTCAACTCCAAAGATCTGGAAATTCAATTCTGATGCCCAGACATGGCCTGGCATTGAGTTTCTGGGTTTCATTCCAGTGGCGGTCAACAAAACGCTGATCATTGCCGGCTGAATATTGGACCCTAACAAGTTTTATCCTGACCTCAAACCAGAACCAACTAATGAAATCCTGCTGAGGCTGGGGTATGTGTATTATGGAGGGTGGTTGCCCATGCCGCGTAGAAGAGACAGCTGCACGTGCGTAAAAACCTTAGCAAAATGGCAGCCAGGTTCCAGATGCCCAGTTTCAGACCTGCAGACAACCTCCTTCTAACCTGGCTCATGGTGGGGAGGCAGGCACTGGTATACTGATGGGGGAGCGGACCACCCTGGGCACTGCCTTGGCACGGGCGCCAGCACCTCTCCTCGTCCCCCTCCCTATGCAGCCTTCCCCGCCCCCTATACCTCTTCAAATCTTTGCTGGCTGCAAACAGCATCTCGTTGCTCAGACCGGCCTCATCCCTCTCTCTAACATCACTTCCTGTTTGCAGGGACCAGGAAGTGACATCAAATGGAATGATGAGGCCAGTGTAAGCAGTGAGTAAGAGATTCTGCTTGTGGCCACTGAAGATTTGAAGAGCTACAAGGAGGGCGCACGGCATGGCATGACCATACTGGATGCAAGTTTCCCTCGCTATGCCACTGGAGGCAGGATATTCTATTCTACTCTCAGGGTCAGAGATAACCAGAGTTGTGTCTGAGCTTTCCTCTTCAGACACACTAATAATCAAGTCTCTTATCCCAGAAAAGTATGTAGGTGTGTGCATTCAGAAGAAGGGAAATGGAGAGTAACAGGAACATAAGAACATAAGAATTGCCGTTACTAAATATCTTAAAATGATAAATAAAGAATTAAAAAAAAAAAAAAAAAGAATTGCCGTTGCTGGGCCAGACCAGTGGTCCATTGTGCCCAGCAGTCCGCTCATGCGGCGGCCCTTAGGTCAAAGACCAGTGCCCTAACTGAGACTAGCCCTACCTGCGTACGTTCTGGTTTAGCAGGAACTTGTCTAATTTTGTCTTGAATCCCTGGAGGGTGTTTTCCCCTATAACAGCCTCCGGAAGAGCGTTCCAGTTTTCCAGCACTCTCTGGGTGAAGAAGAACTTCCTTACGTTTGTACGGAATCTATCCCCTTTCAACTTTAGCGAGTGCCCTCTCGCTCTCTCTACTTTGGAGAGGGTGAACAACCTGTCTTTATCTACTGTCTATTCCCTTCATTTTTGATATACCACTAAACAAGAAAAATTTAAGTAGTTCACAATGAAGACATAAATTATGGAAGGGAACCACAGGACAAGGACATCCACAACAGGAATCCTAGGTCACAAATCAATTCAAACTGAAAGTAGCTAAGCCACAAGGTTGTTCAGCTAAGGAGAAAAGAAAAATATTATCTAAGATACAATAGATAAAAGAACAGGAGTAAATTGTGAAAGCCTGCTGAATGGCACAACTGGGGAGCAGTATACACTAAGATGTGCTACTCAGATCAACTTAAAATCTCTGTCAGCATAGACACAGAGGCCCTGATTCTAGAAAAGACACCTACACTTAGGCACACTTAGTCCATCTAGGCGCCTAACTTAGGGCTCCTTATACTAAGCCTCGGTAGAGGCTAAATGCTCTGATGCTACTTCGACACTCATAAGAATTCTGTGAGTGTCGGATCAGCGTTAGAGCATTTAGCGTTCCGGGCTACGATAGAAACCTCTAGTAAAACCTAGTGTTAATTTTTTAATTGGCTCAATTGGCGCTGTTAATTGAACAACGCCATTAAAAACCAATTTAAAAAATAATAATTTGGGGGCCCGATGTAGGCGTCTACACCAAAGTGCCTACCTGCACCTTCCCGAAAAGTCGGCCTGATTAGAGGCGGAATTTGGGCATGGGCTGAGTTAGGTAATGGTATTTTAGGCCATGAAAACCATGGCCTAATATACCGGCACCTACATTTTTGACTCGAGTTAGATGATGCCAGGCATAATTCTATAAATGGCGCCTGACTTTGAATGATATGCGGTAGGTGCCGTTTCCCTAGGTACATACCAATTAAGGCGCCATTAGAAACATAGAAGATGACGGCGGATAAGGGCCATAGCCCATCAGGTCTGCCCACTCTAGTGACCCACCCCCAAGTCTACTATCCTAGGGATCCCACTCCCGGTGACAGGTTCCCTTGGCTTAACCCTCTAAGGGATCCCACATGGGCGTCCCATTTGCTCTTAAATTCTTGCACGCTGTTTGCCTCGATCACCTGCACCGGGAGCTCGTTCCAAGGATCAACCACTCTCTCGGTGAAGAAATATTTCCTGGTGTCGCCATGAAATATTTCTTCACCGAGAGAGTGGTTGATCCTTGGAACGAGCTCCCAGTGCAGGTGATCGAGGCAAACAGCGTGCAAGAATTTATAGAATCAGGCCCAAAGCTTCTATAGTTTATTTACTTGTATCCCGTCTTACACAAAGTGGGTCACAACGAGTACATATATAATCATCATCATAACACTAGGTATACAAAAACAGTTACAAACCATAAAAAAGCGCCCAGCGCCCCATCATCCAATTCAAAATTCAGGTCCCATACTTCATTTTACACAAAAGGTGTCTTTTTAGTAATCTTTCAAAGTTCTGCAAATCTTTCTGCTGGCGTATATACAACAGAAGATCGTTCCGTTCCCCGGGGCCTATACATGAAAATAAATTGTCCCTAGATACCTTCCGCCTTAACTGAGTGACTGTTGGAATATGTAAATCTGCACGGTCTACAGAACGCAACTGACGGGGCGGAGTATGTGGCAGAATGTTATCCACCAAATATTTTGGCGCTAAATTATGCACACAACGGTAGATCATTAGCAGCAGTCCATAACGAATCCTTTATTTCAATTCAAGCCAATACAATGTTTAAAAAAACAATGGAGATACTAGAGTACACATACACTAACCTCCAGTATTATATACCGAGTGTATCGCCCTAATTCCTTTGTCTCTTATGAGGGGGGGGGGAAGGAGCTCCGCCCTAGCCCTAGGGGAATCCTGCAATACAGCCCATCATCTGCTCTCAACTCCACCTCCTACTTCCTTCCAGCATTGTACTTTAAATCTTCAGGCCAGCCGCCACACAGCATCAACGAGCAGGCCTGCTCCCGGAAGTAGAATGAAATGTTCTGGGGCAGGACTGCTCGTTGACACTACAGCTGCCCCGAAGGTATAATGCACAACACCAGGAAACGGGTGGGACGGCGGGCGCCAACCGTTGACTGCCAATTTGGGGGGCCATGGCCTCCCCTCGTTCCGACGTCTATGGTTGACAGTGATAAATATCAAAATTCCTGATGCAGGCCATAGGGCCGAAACACGTTCGTGTCAAGTCTTTTGAGCTTGAACAAAAAAAAAAGTGTCGCAATTAACAGTATTGCAACACCTTTGGTCATCTTCAGAGTGTCAGTGTGGGAGACATACCCACTAATAACCCATTCCCTTACAGTCAAAAATCCAAATTCGAAGGAGCGGAGGAATCTAAAAAAACAACTTATCTTGAAAACCTCTCCACTTACATAACAATCCTGGACCACTATGTACAGAAGAGCGAAGGAAACAGCCTCAGATCACGGGTAAGCACTTTGGCACGTCTTCTACCCACCCAGACATAGTGGTATATAATAACTTCATTACTCAATGTGGGAAAACTAACCCACCTCTTTTACTAAGGTGCACTATGCGTTTTAGCGTGCGGCAAACATTAGCACGTGCTGATCACGTGCTAAACGCTAACATGTGCATGCAATCTTACGGACACGTAAGCGGTTAGCGCACGCGTTGATTTAGCGTGCGCTAAACGTGCGCTAAAACGCTTAGCGCACCTTTGTAAAAGAGGGCCTAAGTTACCACTAGAGAGTGCAGAACCGTGCAGAGAATGCAACATTATTTTTTTCTAAACACCGTTCCTCCCCCACTCCCCCCTCCAGTGTGCTAACTTGCAACAGTATTTACTTCCACAAGGGGGAGCATAGTGGTCAAGGATTGTTATGTAAGTTGTACTCACAGTTACGCGCTTTTGCCCACCCGTACAGAGGAGCATGTAAGGCGAGTGGCACTTTTTGCTGCGTTTTACACATGCAAGGCACACTTAACTGAAGTCATATAGAGAATTGCCCCTCACATATCATCTAATCTAATCCTTAGGTTTGTATACCGCATCATCTCCACGTTCGTAGAGCTCGACGCGGTTTACAGTAGGAGAAATAGGAAGGAACTACAACAGAGGATTAGAGGTAGAAGTGTGAAGAAAATTTAGAGGACTTGGGATGCCAAGATATAAGAGTTTCCTTGATTCCTAAGTTGGAGGGAGACTTACATTTTTTGAGAAAAGCCAGGTTTTCAGATGTTTGTGGAAAACTTGGAGAGAGCTCAAGTTCCGAAGAGGGGAGGTAAGGTTGTTCCAGAGCTCAGTGATTTTGAAGTGGAGGGAGGTCCCTAGCTTTCCTGTGTGGGAAAAGCCTTTTAGCGAGGGGAAGGATAGTTTTAATTTCTGCATACAGAAAGAGGGCCATTAGAGCTGCAACAGGTTGTGCACAGAGGTCTGTAGGAAACATTCTCATACAATGATATGAGTTAATCCGAAAACAGATTTTTGAAAAATTTCTCCACTGAGTTCTAAAAATAACATGTCAGGCAGACCAATCTCTGCGTTCCAAAGTCTAATTTAACGATCATGACTTTTCCCCTTTACTTTTGATTTTGGTAATTCTTTGGAGGACAACTGGGACTTTGCTGGGTTTTTTTTCACACATCATTGGGGGGGGGGGGGATTATACTGTTTGCACTGTGCTCATATGTTTGCATTAATTTCTTAAGTCAGTTGATTTAGCCACACGGAGGTTTATTATGCCAGTAATATTGGGGAGCAAAGCTGCAATATATGTATGGCTCACTTGGACCCTAAGGTTTATATGGATTTATTCAGGTACTCAAGCATTTTTCCCCGTCTGTCCTGGTGGGCTCACAATCTATCTAATGTACCTGGAGCAATGGGGGTCCAAGTGACCCGCCCAGGGTCACAAGGAGCAGTGTGGGTTTGAACCTACAACCTCAGGATGCTGAGGCTGTAGCTTTAGCCACTGCACCACTCTAGAAATCAAAATGTAGTAGAAGTGAGCCAAGTATAGGACAATCAAGCCATTGTGACATCACTGATGAGGTTGGCTCTTAGGCATTGGTGGAATGAGGCATTGTGATGTCACAATACCAGCTCTGGTTATCAGAGGCTGAAGCTTTTCACTCTATTTATTTATTCAATTTTCTACACTCAGAATAGTTTACATGAATTTATTCAGATACTCAAGCATTTTCCCCTCTCTGTCTAATGCACCTGGGGCAAAGGGGAATTAAATGACTTGCTATGGTCACAAGGAGCAGTGTGGGTTTAAACCCACAACCTCAGGCAAGATGCTGAGGCTGTAGCTTTAACCACTGCTCTCCCCCAGTTTAAAGTGGTTAGTAACAGCGCTAGGGTAGTGTATGTGGCTTTGTGGGGCTGTGTGAATAGGTTGCTCTCGCGCATCAGGAATATTACACCTGCCAACCCTCACAGAATTGCAAGATTTTGGTGAACCTCTGTTTGTACATTATACTGAATTCAAGCATTACTGTTAACACAGAAACGGACTGCTGTAGCAGAGACTCATCAAAGAAAGTGCTATTATCCAAACACATTTCTATCTTTTTCTTATGGGTTTCTAGAAGGATTCGCGAGGCTATTTGGTTCTATTATCGCTAGAGAAAGACCTGCTTTCATGTCCCTGGTTTTCATGTGAATAACTCCCCTAATTATCTTTGACACTGTTTATCATTTGAGATAATACAATAGGGGTTCTGCGATTGCCTGCTTCTGCCTTTGATTTGCACTGGAGGAAAGAGTAGTGCGAGAATGAGAGAAGGCAAAGCCATTACAGAGCTGACAAGGCAGTAAGGACAGAATGGGGTGATGGAATAGTCATTGCCCGGTCTGAATGCAAGCGTGCTTTGTATCGGATTGACCTTTTGGATAGAGTAATGGATGTCCTGCTTGTCATCTTTTCCACATTTCTGGGCATTCTGAGGAGATAGTTTCTTAAAATCAAGATAAATTTGCTATCTAATCTGTCCACAGCAACAATCAATACCCCACCTATGAAGGGATCTTTCCAGGTTACTGCTTGCCAGCCTGACTTTTAAAAGTTTAGTGCAGGAATTTGGGGTGATGAAATCTGGGAATTAATGCACTGTAAATGGCCTACGTGACAGACTCAATCCAGGGCAACTTTTAATTTGTTCTTTGCAATTAGGAACATTACTTTATACTCTAGTTTTTCAAAAGGTCACTTAAAAACCCTCCATTGAATTTTGGTTTTCAGATTCTTTAAGATTGCACTTTATTTAAACATAGGAACCTAGAAACATGATGGCAGATAAAGGCCATATGGCTCATCCAGTCTACCCATCCACTATCTCCTCCTCTCCCTATTGGCTAAGGCTCTTAACATTTGCATGTCCTCTCTTTACACATGCATTGTGAGGTCATAGAGCATTATTATTACAAGCTAAGGCTCTTAACACTTGCATTGTGATGTTATAGAGCTTTATGAATATAGAAAATAGAAACATGATGGCAGATAAAAGGTCAAATGGCCCATCCAGTCTGCCCATCCACAGCATCTACTATCTCCTCCTCTCCCTATTGGCTAAGGCTCTTAACATTTGCATGTCCTCTCTTTACACATGCATTGTGAGGTCATAGAGCATTATTATTACAAGCTAAGGCTCTTAACACTTGCATTGTGATGTTATAGAGCTTTATGAATATAGAAAATAGAAACATGATGGCAGATAAAAGGTCAAATGGCCCATCCAGTCTGCCAATCCACAGCATCTACTATCTCCTCCTCTCCCTATTGGCTAAGGCTCTTAACATTTGCATGTCCTCTTCCTAGAGGCTAAGTCTCTTTACACATGCATTGTGAGGTAATAGAGCATTATTATTACAAGCTAAGGCTCTTAACACTTGCATTGTGATGTCATAGAGCTTTATGGCTATAGAAAATAGAAACATGATGGCAGATAAAAGGTCAAATGGCCCATCCAGTCTGCCCATCCACAGCATCTACTATCTCCTCCTCTCCCTAATGGTTAAGGCTCTTAACATTTGCATCTCCTCTTCCTATAGGCTAAGTCTCTTTACACATGCATTGTGAAGTCATAGAGCATTATTATTACAAGCTAAGGCTCTTAACACTTGCATTATGATGTCATAGAGCTTTATGGCTATAGAAAATAAATAGAAACATGATGGCAGATAAAAGGTCAAATGGCCCATCCAGCCTGCCCATCCATAGCATCTACTATCTCCTCCTCTCCCTATTGGTTAAGGCTCTTAACATTTGCATCTCCTCTTCCTATAGGCTAAGTCTCTTTACACATGCATTGTGAGGTCATAGAGCTTTATGGTTATAGAAAATAGAAACATGATGGCAGATAAAAGGTCAAATGGCCCATCCAGTCTGCCCATCCACAGTAACCATTATCTCTTTCTCTCTCTGAGATCTCACATGTCTATCCCATGCTGTCTTGAATTCAGACACAGTCTCTGTCTCCACCACCTTTTCCGGGAGACTGTTCCACGCATCTACCATCCTTTCTGTAAAAAAGTATTTCCTTTGATATTTCAGAGTCTATCACCTCTTAAATTCATCCTATGTCCTCTCATTCCACAGCTTCCTTTCTATTGCTCACAAAGCTAGATTGTAGAGAATGACACGGTGACAAAATTCATCACCGTTCCCGTCCCCGTGGATAACCGTGGGAAATAATCCCATGTCATCTTCTAGTGTCTATTTCAACCTCGGTCCTTCTACACCAGCATTCTTCAAAGCAAAGCTTGCGGGTCAGTGGTTGTGGCCATTCATACTCTGATTCTTATGTGAGCCAAGGATAATGAAGCCAATGTGACATCACTGATGTGATTGGCTCTTAGGCACTGGTGGAATGAGGCATTATGACATCACAATATCTGCTCTGGATACCAGAGACTGTCATTCTGTAGTGTCTGTTTCAACCTCGGTCCTTCTACACCAGCATTCTTCAAAGCAAAGCTTGCGGGTCAGTGGTTGTGGCCATTCATACTCTGATTCTTCCCTCTCTCTTTAAAGAATGACATGAAGATGGTTTCCCATGGTTATCCGCGGGGATGGGAACGGTGATGAATTTTGTCACCGTGTCATTCTCTACTAGATTGTACTCATCTCTGTAGTTCTTGTCACTATAAGATACTACAACATGCCTTTAAAAAAAGATCAAAACAATATCTGTAACACATGCCATTATTTTTATGAAATCTGGATTATGTTTTTGATCAGGAAAACTGCAGACTGCTGCAACAGCCACCTAATAGTTTCACCTCCGCATACCAAAGAATAGTGGATATAACCCTTGGGTCTAAATGCAGAGCATAACTTTATATTCTTTCAGTAATTTATTCAAATAAACCTCTACCCCTAGAAACATGATGGCAGATAAAAGGCCAAATGACCCATCCAGCCTGCCCATCCACAGCATCTACTATCTCCTCCTCTCCCTATTAGTTAAGGCTCTTAACATTTGCATCTCCTCTTCCTATAGGCTAAGTCTCTTTACACATGCATTGTGAGGTCATAGAGCTTTATGGTTATAGAAAATAGAAACATGATGGCAGATAAAAGGTCAAATGGCCCATCCAGTCTGCCCATCCACAGTAACCATTATCTCTTCCTCTCTCTAAGAGATCCCATGTGCCTATCCCAGGTTTTCTTGAATTCAGACACAGTCTCTGTCTCCATCACCTGTTCCGGAAGACTGTTCCACGCATCTACCACACTTTCTGTAAAACAAGTACAGTAAAACCTTGGATTGCAAGTAACTTGGTTTGCAAGTGTTTTGAAAGACAAGCAAATCATTTTATTAAATTTTAACTTGATATACGAGTAATGTCTTGCAATACGAGTACATACTGTATACACGCGTCACATCATCACAACTGAGTTGATGGTTCTTCTCTCTCTGACGCTGCGGGAGTGTAGTAACTGTTCTAAACGAGCGAGGTCTTGCAATACAAGTACGTAAAGTATTTTGTATTAAAGTTTTTGGGTTGTGGAATGAATCGTCTGAGTTTCCATTATTTCCTATGGGGAAATTTGCTTTGATATACGAGTGCTTTGGATTACAAGCATGCTTCTGTAACGAATTATACTCACAAACCAAGGTTTGACTGTATATCCATAGATTACTCCTCAGCCTATCACCTCTTAACTTCATCCTATGCCCTCTCATTCCAGAGCTTCCTTTCAAATGAAATAGACTCGACTCATGCTGACTAGTGTTGGAGGTGCTGAGTTCTCTCTTTATGGCGATGATGCGGTATATAAACTTAAGGTTTAGTTTAGTTTAGAGCTGGGAGAAGGTGTTGACAACATTTTGGCTGCTCATCGCAAGGGGAGAGGTGCTGGGGGGAGGCCCAGCTGGAGCTTTCAGTTGCTGGGTGTACTGATAGATAGGACCCTGAAACCGTCGGCACAATGCGTGGCAGTGGCAAAGAAAGCAAACAGAATGTTAGGCATGATAAAGAAAGGAATCACGAGTAGATCGGAGAAAGTTATAATGCCGCTTTATAGAGCAATGGTCAGACCACACTTGGAATACTGTGTCCAACATTGGTCTCCCAACCTAAAGAAGGATATAAAACTGCTGGAGAGGGTGCAGAGACGAGCAACGAAGCTAATAAAAGGTATGGAGAACTTGGAATACGAGGAACGACTTAAGAGACTGGGATTGTTCTCCCTTGAGAAAAGGAGACTGCGAGGGGATATGATCGAGACTTTCAAAATACTGAAAGGAATCGACAAAATAGAGCAGGAAAAAAATGATTTACAATGTCCAATGTGACACGGACAAGAGGACATGGACTGAAGCTAAGGGGGGACAAGTCCAGGACAAATATCAGGAAATTCTGCTTCACCTGGAATGCTCTCCTAGAGGAGGTTATTGCGGAATCCACCGTTCTAGGATTTAAAAGCAAACTAGATGCACATCTCCTTACGAGAGGCATGGAGGGATATGGGTGACTAAAATTACGCCAGGTGTACAGCTGGCTGAGCCTCCGCGTGTGCGGATCGCCGGACTTGATGGACCGAAGGTCTGATCCGGAGATGGCAGTTCTTATGTTCTTATGTTCTCATCACAGATACTGGGGAGGGGGCTGGCGTGTCTCTGTCGGAGTCCCCGTAATGGGACAATTCATTGTGGCTGTTTCATTGCAGCTGCGCTGAAACGTCCCACAATGAAACGGCCGCAATGAATCATCCTATTCCATGCTGAACCTACCATCCCTTCTAGAGGTGGTTACAGACAGCAGGTGATATTTACAGCACTAGCTGTCACACTCGGTTCAGTGACACCTTGGGCTCCTTTTACAAAGGCTCGCTAGCGGTTTAACACGTATAATAGCGTGCGCTAAACCACCTTCTCTTGAGCAGGTGGTAGTTTTTGGCCAGCGTGGGGGTTAGCACGTGATGAAAACTCCCGCGGCAACACGGTGGCATCCATGGAAAATCAGGGGCGGGAAACTGCACGGGGACACCAGGAAATTCTTTTTCACTGAAAGGGTGGTTGATCGCTGGAATATTACATTACATTACTAAACTAAGCCTTAAGTTTATATACCGCATCATCTCCACGGAAGTGGAGCTCGACACGGTTTACAAAACATTAAAAATATAAGAAGAGAGAGGAGAAAGATTTGCATTACATTACATTAGGGACTTCTATTCCGCCTATACCTTGCAGTTCAAGGCGGATTACAAAAGAGCTAACTGGACATTTCCAGTGAAGTTACAACAGTTTTGGGGTTTTGGGGGGTTTTTTTTGGTTACAAGGGAGGAGAGGTACCTGGATTAATTCCAGAAGAACTTGCAAATTGGATATTAAATTGACTGTACATTACTGTGTGATATAACAAATAGATTACAGTTAAAGTACAAATAAGATTACATTACATTTCAGGGATCTGAATACTTGGTTGGTTTTATGGGGAGGAAGAGATTATTTAAGTGGTGGTTTTGGGGGAGAATTTATCTAGGAGGAGGGGGAAGGGTTGGGTTAAGATATCTGGATAAATTTTTTTGAATATTCTTCCACTTTTTGAATATTCTTCCACTTCAGGTTATTGAGGCCAGCAGTGTGCCTGATTTTAAGGACAAATGGGATAGACACGTGGGATCTATTCACAGAGAAAGGTAGGGGAGGGTCATTGGGGTGGGCAGACTAGATGGGCCGTGGCCCTTATCTGCCGTTTATTTCTATGTTTCTATGTTAACCCCGCTAGCGTGGCTTTGTAAAAGGAGCCCCTTGAGTACAACATATGAACATCTACGTTTGGTATTTCACAGCACAGATGTTTATGTGATATTTTATTCACTACATCATGTGTATATATACGTTGTTTGGTGGTCAGTTTGGTTGGTATTTATTTAAGTAATTGTTTATTGTCCATTTGCATTCATTAAAAGTTTTTATATGATTTATAGATATGCGTTCTTATGGTACCGTAACAGAAGCGCGCTGGACAAAAACGCGCCGACAATCACGCACTGACAATGTCAGGCAGGACGTATGCACGCCGGATTAAAACAGTAACTGTTAGCGCTGTGAGGGGGGGGGTTTGGGAGGAACGCCCCCACTATACTTACAAGTGTTTCCACCCCCATTGGGGGTGGGGAGGGACTACACTAAAAACTGCAGTTTTGCTAATTTTTCGGGGTATTTGGCAGTTTTTAGTGTAATGGGGTGTTCCCTCCCAATGGGAGCATAAATACTTGTAAGCTTAGTGGGGAGGTTCCCCCCCCCCCACACATACTCACAGCGCTAACAGGTCTACAGCAATCGGGTTTTAGGATCAGTAAAGCCCCATGCTAAATAGCCAACCAATGTAAGTGAATCAATCGCTTGGCTATTTTGCACGGGGTTTTACTCATTTGCATGGCCGGATTGGTAAATGGACGATCGAGGGGAAAATCATGCGGTGGGCCGTTTTGTGAATTGGGTCGGTTAGCAGCAGTCGTTGCTAAACCTACTTGAGTACCTGAATAAATTCATATAAACTGTTCTGAGCTCCCTTGGGGAAAAGAGTATAGAAAATTGAATAAATAAATAGATATCATATCTCCCCTCTCCTGCCTTTCCTCCAAAGTATACATTTTGAGATCTTTAAGTCTGTCTCCACATGCCTTATGATGAAGACCGCTGACCATTTATGTCAGGGGTGTCCAATGTCGGTCCTCGAGGGCCGCAATCCAGTCGGGTTTTCAGGATTTCCCCAATGAATCTGCATGAGATCTATTTGCATGCACTGCTTTCAATGCATATTCATTGGGGAAATCCTGAAAACCCGACTGGATTGCGGCCCTCGAGGACCGACATTGGACACCCCTGATTTATGTAGTCTTCCTCTGGACCAACTCCATCAATGACAGGGATCCCTTGGAGGAGCATTTATTGAAGTTTTCATTTCTTCTACCTTAGTCTAGGTTTGAGAATAAGGCCCAGTAAATAAACAGCAATAAATTAAATATTAGAATCAGGATACCAGAAGCTTTCTTTTTTTAAAGAAGGGATTAAATTCTCTCTGCTGGTAAAAGAGACCATTATGAGACTGGATCAGATGATTAAGCATTATTTACAGAATAAACAGGATACGAGATTAAATTGCCAGGAAGACCTTTCTTTAACTGCTGGAAAAAAAGGTGTCATTTGGTAGAAATGTTTATCACATCTCACTAATTATAAAACAAAGTAACACAGACAATATGTCACCTTCAATATGATGGAACCAACAGGCTGATCATGTAAATAAAATCCACTTGATTAAGTAAAAAATTAAATCTTTAACATTTCTCTTGGTATCTTGCAACATAAAACCAGACACTAACAAGATTAAGCTATATTCTTTTGAACTCACAGGTAAGTTTGCAAAACATTCAGGCTAGATATGTTTTCGTCCAATGTGATGACCACCCTATGGTAAGCTCTGACACCAGCACTTGACATAATCGACTATTTCTATATATATCGACGGTTTCTATAAATGGTGCCCCAATTTTGGTGTTGAAACCCCCCCATTAAGGGCCAGATTCTGTAAACAACACCTAACTCGGTAGGTACCTAGAAAATCAATACCTAGCGCATGCCTAAGTTAAGCGCTGTTTGTAAAATCACGCCTAGCGGTGCCTATATGAGTTAGGCGTCAGTAGGTGTGTACACCTTAAACGCTGGCACATGAAGCCAGCACCTAAACTAAACTAAACGAAACCTTAGGTTTGTATACCGCATCATCTCAACATTCGCAGAGCTCGACACGGTTAACAAGAATTAGGGTGGAAAGGAACTCCAGTGGAGGGAAAGATGAAGAGGAAATTTAGAGGACCAGAGTAAACAGAGAGGGAGGAAGAGTTACATTTTTGAGAATAACCAGGTTTTCAGCACCTAACTCAGTCCACGACCAAACTCTTCCCCAAATTCACTTCTAATCATGCTCACTCGCTGGTAGGCACCACAGTATAGATGACTACATTGAAGTGGTAGGCAGCTACTGCCAAATTAGGTTTTTTTTAAAAAAAAATCATTTAAAAATTTTTTTTAAATGGTGCTTTCAATTACACTGGACATGGACAACAAATTTCTCCAAAAGATTTGCTTCCTGGAAACAAAACTGGTGATTATGATAGACCCCTTCAAAATAAACACAAATATAATTTCCCACTGACTGTATCACGTAAGAAATTTGAGAACCATGATGGTATCTTTAATTGTTGTTGTTTTTTTATAAATCTTTATTGATTTTTAAACTTTGACAATGCAATAAAAATATCTGAACATAAATATTTCATAAAATGCATTATTAAACATACAATTTATACTTATAACAATCATTTTCTTACCAAATTACTACAATAAGACAAATTATGTATTTATAATATTATAATTAAGTATTTTAATAAACAAAATATCTTTCCCTCCCCCCTCCCTCCGCTGGATGTGTAAGGAATAAACACAAATATAATATCCCACTGACTGTATCACGTGAGAAATTTGAGAACCATGATGGTATCTTTAATTGACTATAAAATGTTATAATGCACAAAGTTTCTGATACGCTGATAGTTCGCCGTGGCTAAAAGTGTTTTCCTGCTGATTTTCATTTGTGCTCAGGCCCAAATTCTGTAACCAGCGCCTAAAGTTAGGCACCTATTTTGGAGGCCCCCAACTAGACAGGCGCCAATCTAAATCGAATAACAAGCTCAATTAAGCTTTTTAATCAGCTTTGATTGAAACATAGGCGCCTATCAAGAAAGCGCGATTCTGTAACAAGGCGCCTCTAAAAATATAGGCGACCTTCAAAAAAAATAGACGCTATGCACGTTAGGCATGGGCGTGGCTACACGTTAGGCGCCTTGTTGCAGAATCGCTGCTCTTAAGTGTGCTTAAGTGCTCAGGGGCCTAACGTTTAGTTGTGCCAAGAGCTGGCCTATTTCTTGGGCGCCTCCAAAATAGGTGCCGCTCAATCTGATTCATTAAACAGCGCCCAATTTTACATGAATCGCGCTGAACAGGGCCTAAGTGGGCGCCTAACTTTTGGGCGCTTCGTATAGAATTTTCCCTTTTGTGCTGAGATCCATCCCAATTTTGGGGTGCATGGATTTGCACCAATTGAAACCTGGTGCAAATCCTCTTGCCCAAATTAGGCGCAGATCTGTCATATTCTATAACACTGACTTGCTTTCGATTTTCAGTTTGCATACCATCATCATGAGGAAAAAGCAAAGGTGCTAAACAAATACTTCTAACATAGTAACATAGTAGATGACGGCAGATAAAGACCCGAATGGTCCATCCAGTCTGCCCAACCTGATTCAATTTAAATTTTTTAATTTTTTCCTCTTAGCTATTTCTGGGCAAGAATCCAAGGCTTTACCCTGTACTGTGCTTGGGTTCCAACTGCCGAAATCTCTGTTAAGACTTACTCCAGCCCATCTACACCCTCCCAGCCATTGAAGCTCTCCCTAGCCCATCCTCCACCAAACGGCCATATACAGACACAGACCGTGCAAGTCTGCCCAGTACTGGCCTTAGTTCAATATTTAATCTTATTTTCTGATTCTAGATCCTTTGTGTTCATCCCACGCTTCTTTGAACTCAGTCACAGTTTTACTCTCCACCACCTCTCTCGGGAGCGCATTCCAGGCATCCACTACCCTCTCCGTAAAGTTGAATTTCCTAACATTGCCTTTGAATCTACCACCCCTCAACCTAAAATTATGTCCTCTGGTTTTACCATTTTCCTTTCTCTGAAAAAGATTTTGTTCTACGTTAATACCCTTCAAGTATTTGAACATCTGAATCATATCTCCCCTGTCTCTCCTTTCCTCTAGGGTAGACATATTCAGGGCTTCCAGTCTCTCCTCATACGTCTTCTGGCGCAAGCCTCCTATCATTTTCGTCGCCCTCCTCTGGACCGCCTCAAGTCTTCTTACGTCCTTCGCCAGATACGGTCTCCAAAACTAAACACAATACTCCAAGTGGGGCCTCACCAATGACCTGTACAGGGGCATCAACACCTTCTTCCTTCTACTGACTACGCCTCTCTTTATACAGCCCAGAATCCTTCTGGCAGCAGCCACTGCCTTGTCACACTGTTTTTTCGCCTTTAAATCTTCGGACACTATCACCCCAAGGTCCTTCTCCCCGTCCGTGCATATCAGCTTCTTTCCTCCCAGCATATACGGTTCCTTCCTATTATTAATCCCCAAATGCATTACTCTGCATTTCTTTGCATTGAATTTTAGTTGCCAGGCATTAGACCATTCCTCTAACTTTTGCAGATCCTTTTTCATATTTTCCACTCCCTCTTCGGTGTCTACTCTGTTACAAATCTTGGTATCATCTGCAAAAAGGCACACTTTTCCTTCTAACCCTTCAGCAATGTCACTTACATACATATTGAACAGGATTGGCCCCAGCACCGAACCCTGAGGGACTCCACTAGTCACCTTTCCTTCCTTCGAGCGACTTCCATTAACCACCACCCTCTGGCGTCTGTCCGACAGCCAGTTTCTGACCCAGTTCACCACTTTGGGTCCTAACTTCAGCCCTTCAAGTTTGTTAAACAGCCTCCTATGAGGAACTGTATCAAAGGCTTTGCTGAAATCCAAGTAAATTACATCTAGCATATGTCCTCGATCCAGCTCTCTGGTCACCCAATCAAAAAATTCAATCAGGTTAGTTTGGCACGATTTACCTTTTGTAAAGCCATGTTGCCTCGGATCCTGTAACCCATTAGATTCAAGGAAGTACACTATCCTTTCTTTCAGTAAAACTTCCATTATTTTTCCAACAACTGAAGTGAGGCTCACCGGCCTGTAGGAAAAATAATGGAAGAAAGGATAGTGTACTTCCTTGAATCTAATGGGTTACAGGATCTGAGACAACATGGCTTTACATAAGGTAAATCGTGCCAAACGAACCTGATTGAATTTTTTGATTGGGTGACCAGAGAGCTGGATCGAGGACATATGCTAGATGTAATTTACTTGGATTCTGTATTCACGGAAGAAAATCCCGGAGAAGGACTGAGATTGTCTGACAAGGTTACACAAGAAAATGGAGTAGATTCTGTGTCGTTCACAGAGGAAAGTGTTTATGAACAACTTGAAAAATTGAAAGTGAACAAAGCGATGGAACCGGACAGGACCAATCCCAGGATACTGAGGGAGCTCAGAGAAGTTCTGGCGGGTCCTATTAAAGACTTGTTCCACAAATCTCTGGAGATGGGAGTGGTTCCTGGGGATTGGAGGAGAGCGGATGTGGTCCCTATTCACAACAGGGATGAAGCAGGAAACTACAGGCCGGTGAGCCTCACTTCGGTTGTTGGAAAAATAATGGAAGTGTTGCTGAAAGAAAGGATAGTGAACTTCCTAGAATCTAATGGGTTACAGGATCCAAGGCAAAATGGTTTTACAAAAGGTAAATCGTGCCAAATGAACCTGATTGAATTTTTTGATTGGGTAACCATAGAACTGGATCAAGGACATACAGTATACTAGATGTCATTTACTTAGATTTCAGCAAAGCCTTTGACACGGTTCCTCATAGGAGGCTCTTGAACAAACTTGAAGGGCTGAACTTAGGACCCAAAGTGGTGAACTGGATTAGAAACTGATTGTCAGACAGATGCCAGAGGGTGGTGGTTAATGGAAGTCGCTCGGAGGAAGGAAAGGTGAGTAGTGGAGTCCCTCAGGGTTTGGTGCCAGGGCCGATCCTGTTCAATATGTTTGTGAGTGACATTGCTGAAGGGATAGAAGGAAAAGTTTGCCTTTTTGTGGATGATACGAAGATTTGCAACAGAGTAGACACTGAGGAGGTAGTGGAAAACATGAAAAAGGATCTGCAAAAGTTAGAGGAATGGTGTAATATCTGGCAACTAAAATTGAATGCAAAGAAATACAGACTAATGCATTTGGGGATTAATAATCGGAAGGAATCATATGTGCTGGGAGGTAAGAGGCTGATATGCACGGATGGGGAGAGGGACCTTGGGGTGATAGTGTCTGAAGATCTAAAGGTGAAAAAACAGTGCGACAAGGCAGTGGCTGCTGCCAGAAGATGCTGGGCTGTATAAAGAGAGGTGTAGTCAATAGAAGAAAGAAAGTGTTGATGCCTCTGTACAGGTCGTTGGTGAGGCCCCACTTGGAGTATTGTGTTCAGTTTTGGAGACCATATCTGGGGAAAGACATAAGAAGACTTGAAGCGGTCCAGAGGAGGGCGACGAAAATGATAGGAGGTTTGCACCAAAAGACATATGAAAAGAGACTGGAAGCCCTGAATATGTATACCCTAGAGCAGGGGTGTCCAACCTGTGGCCCGAGGGCCGCATGCGGCCCAGTGAAGTATTTTGTTTGGCCCCGGTCAAGGGTGATGCAGTGTTTTCCTTTGCTGCCCTTGGGTGTTTACCGTCTTGCCGGCTCCCTCCTGTGTCTTACTGCAGCGTTTACACGTTTGTGTGGCCCCAGAAACATTTTTTTCGGCCAATGCGGCCCAGTGAAGCCAAAAGGTTGAACACCCCTGTCCTAGAGGAAAGGAGGGACAGGGAAGATATGATTCAGAGATTCAAGTACTTGAAAGGTATTAACGTAGAACAAAATATTTTCCAGTGAAAGGAAAATGGTAAAACCAGAGGGCATAATTTGAGGCTGAGGGGTGGAAGACTCAAGAGAAATGTAAGGAAATTCTTCTATATGGAGAGGGTGGTGGATGCCTGGAATGCGCTCCCGAGAGAGGTGGTGGAGAAGAAAACGGTGACAGAGTTCAAAAAAGCGTGGGATGAACACAGAGGATCTAGAATCAGAAAATAATAGTAAATATTGAACTAAGGCCAGTACAGGTCAGACTTGCACGGTCTGTGTCTGTATATGGCCATTTGGTTGAGGATGGGCTGGGGATTGCTTCGATGGCTGGGATGGTGTAGATGGGCTGGAGTGAGCTTTGGCGGAGACTTCAGTAGTTGGAACCTAAGCACAATACCGGGCAGAGCTTTGGATTCTTGCCCAGAAATAGCTAAGATGAAGAAATAACATTTAAATTGAATCAGGTTGGGCAGACTGGATGGACCATTTGGGTCTTTATCTGCCGTCATCTACTATGTTACTATAATCATTTGAAATGGCAACAACTTCTCTTAGACACCAACTGCAATTTTTATTTATAAGTGTTATTAAAGTATATATGAATGTATATTTAAATTACTTGTTGAAGTTTTAAAAATGAATAAAGATTAAAAAATAAATAAAAAAAATAAAAACTTAATATACCGCCTGGAGTCACAGCGGTTCCCAATTGAACATATAAAAAGCAAGAAAAACAAAACAGTACAAAGACATTCTTGAAAACATCATCAGCACATATAAAAATCAAATTTGCAATCCTTCAATAACATATTAGAAGAATGCAAGAAATGGCCACCTGTAGGAAAGATGGATCAGAAATATGCGTCTACAAACAGTTTGGTTTTCAACATCTTTCTTAAAGCTTTGGAAGCAGAAGGTAACCAGCTTCATTTTATGCCTCAGAGTGCTCTCGGAGATCTACATGTATCAGTTTCCTTGCTACGGGATACGTATTTGGATTCATTTCTTCTCTAACAGACTTTGGTTTCATCTGATCTCCTCAAGAGGTGTAGCCCATTAATTAGCAATATGGCTTTTGAGAGCTGGCAAACTGCAAGTTAGTTGAACTGGTTAACATAACATAACATTGTGCTTGTTGACCGGGTAACCATTAGTTCTACGCGGTTTACAAAAAAAAATGACTAAAGAAAATCATAATTCATGGAATGAAGAGTGTTAGTTGGTCAGGCATTTAGAGAATAAATAGGTTTTCAATTGTGATCTAAAGTCTTTATAAGAATGAGCTGCTAGCAACAAAGCTCACGATTCTTTATCATGAAGGGCCGCTTGGGATGCCAAAGTGTGATTGAGAAATTTTATACTTTTACAACCCTGGATTGAAGGAGAGTTAAACAAAGGATGGGTTCTTCTACTATGTCTGCATGACGCAAAGGAAAATCTATTAACCAGGTATAGAGGGGCTGTGGCGTAGAGAACTTTGTAACAGAAGCAGCCCAACTTAAACAATACACGAGTTTCCACGGGCAGCCAGTGCAATTCACAGTAAAAAGACGTAACATGATCATATTTCTTTAGGCCATAGATCATTCTGACCGCTGGAATATAAATCATCTTCATGTTAGTGCAATGAATGATGGATTAAACACAAATCATTTTACCGTATTTTCACGCATATAACGCACGCGTTATACACGATTTTACAAACTGTGCGCGTTATACGTGTGAGCGCGTTTTACAACTTTTTTTTTTCAATCCAATCGGCATCCCCCTGCGAACCGGCATCCTCCCCCCCCGCTCGTGTCACCCCCCTCCCCCGCGATCCTACATCCCCCCCAGCACCGCAAAACATCTCTTACCCGATTGGGCACCGGCACCAGCACCAATGCACAGGACGTGCCAGTGCCAGTGCCAGAAGATCCTCCCTCGTTGGCTTGGGCTGGGCTGGGCGGTGCGGTGCGGCGCATGCTCAAAGCCTTCTGGTCTCGCTCTCTCCGAGATTATCTTGGAGAGAGCGAGACCAGAAGGTTTTGAGCATGCGCAAATTCTCAAAGTCTAGTCCAGCCCGGCGCAGGAAGAAGGAGGATCTCTCCCGCACCGCACCGCCCAGCCCAGCCCAGCCCAAACCAACAAGGGAGGATCTTCGGGCACTGGCACTGGCACATTCTGTGCATTGGTGCTGGTGCTGGTGCCAGTGCCCAATCAGGTAAGAGATGTTTTGCGGTGCTGGGGGGGATTAGGATCGCGGGGGAGGGGGGGTTACGTGAGCGGGAGGGTGGGAGGATGCCGGTTCGCAGGGGGGATGGCAGATCGGATTGAAAAAAAAAGTTGTAAAACGCGGGTAAGCGAGCGGGGGGGGGGGGGAGGATGCCGGATCGGATTGAAAAAAAAAAGTTGTAAAACGCGGGTAAGCAAGCGGGGGGGGGGGAGGATGCCGGTTCGGAGTAGGCGGGAGGAGGTTTTAGCATGCGTGGTATACGCGTGTACACGCTATATTAAATTTTTTTAACATAAATTTGTATTCCCCATGCGCTATACCCGTGTGTGCGTTTTACACGGGTGCGCGGTATATGGGTGAAAATACGGTAATTCTTTCATCAAATGCAATATTTACAATCACATTTCCCCCCCCCCCCGGCAGAGATTAGTTACTTGAAAGTCCTTTTTCCAATAATTGCAGTTTAAGTTACGGAAGAAAATGTGCTCATATGAAATGCAAAGGATTTTTTTTTGTGGATTGGAAAGTTTTTCAATAAGTCCGACGACTTACATTATCGAAGACAGCAGGAGGAAGAGAGGGCCGAGCTGCGTGGCTGTGTGGTTTTGAGAAATAAAGTTAATGCGTTGCTGTCCACAGGTAGCCGCGCGCAGGAGCCTTGCAAAAGGCTGCAGGCAACTCTTAGCTTAAAATCTTTGGTAAGTCTAACAGGTCTACATGGATTTTGGCTGCCCAGGTGCATGACTTTGCCAAAAAAATGCAAAGTCATGCACCTAGGCAGCCAAAATCCATGCAAGACTTACACCCTTAATGGCGAGATCCTAACAAGAACTGAAGCAGAACGAAACGTAGGGGTGATCGTCAGTGAGAACATGAAGACTGCCAATCAAGTGGAGCAAGCTTCCTCCAAGGCAAGGCAAATCATAGGTTGCATACGCAGGAGTTTCGTCAGCCATAAGCCTGAAGTCATTATGCCATTGTATAGATCCATGGTGAAGCCCCACCTGGAATACTGTGTGCAATTCTGGAGGCTGCATGCAGGCAAACTAGGAAAATCCCTTGTCTTCAAAATCACAGGTCTTTGGAACGACCTCACCACCCCGCTGTGGAACCTGAGCTCCCTTCAGTTATTCTGCAAACAACTGAAAACCTGGCTTTTCAGCAAATTGTAGCTCTATCCTTCCCCCCTTTCTCTCCCCCCTTCTACAAATAAGTTCATGTAATCCTTTTTCTTCTTCTCTACCCACTATTTTAAGTTCTTGTAAACCGTGTCGAGCTCCATTCTCATGGAGATGATGCGGTATATAAACTTAAGGTTTAGTTTAGTTTAGTCAAGGCTCACCAACTCTTACGCTTTGTCTGTATCCTTTGTGCACTCTGCATTATCTCCACATGCCCCAGAAGGAAATACTATCTGTTTCGGATTACTAAATGGTCCAAAATCATCATTCTGGTTTTACCCCCCCCCCCCCATCACCTCCTCCACACACTGAATACTAAGAAAGTAAAACCGGGATGACCCAACCTGCCTCTTATGACCTCAAACAGAATCACGACCTTACTGTGATATAAAACATAGAAAGCTCTCTGTGTCTTGGTGCCACTGCCAAGCTATAAGGTAAGAACATAAGAATATCCTCACTGGATCAGACCAATGGTCCATCAAGCCCAGTAGTCCATTCTCACGGTGGCCAATCCAGGTCACTAGTACCTGGCTAAAACCCAAGGAGTAGCAACATTCCATTCAGAATCCTAAAAAAATAGCAAGATTCTGGAATCCCAAAGAGTAACAAAAGATTCCAGAACCCCAAAGAGTAATGAAAGATTCCAGAACCCCAAAGAGTAACAAAAGATTCTGGAATCCCAAAGAGTAGCAACATTCCATGCTACCGATCCAGGGCAAGCAGTGGTTTCCCCCATGTCTCTCTCAATAACAGAGTATGGACTTTTCCTCCAGGAACTTCTTAAAACCAGCTACGCTATCCGCTCTTACCACAACTTCTGGCAATGCGTTCCAGAAGACTGGAGCCCAGCTTGTTCTAACATTTTCTCACCTTAATGGCTCAAATAAGATTTCCATTAGGCAATTCTTTATCAATATTACATAGAGCTCCTACTGGTATTCGCACCTGATCTTGCACCCCACTGCCCCAGCTTTCCTGCTGAAGCTAAGACACTAAAGATGTTTTATGAAACCTACACAGTGTGCTTTAACAAAATGGAAGGATAGGATGTCAGAGCTGCTTGTGTTCCTATCAGAAATGCAGGCAGACTGTGGCAACCTCTTCATACACTTCCTCAGGTTGCTGGCCGCCAAGTTCCGCCTGCATCAGAGGCGCACAGCAGTCAGCAGACTAAAGAAAGCTATACTTTCTCTTCAAATTAAAAGGTAGACATAGCAAAGGTCAAGGTGCCTGACCTTTTGCAGGATTTTCTTACCGAATCAATAGCTGCCATAATATTTATTTCCCCATTTCATGGAGAGTGACATGCCAACAGGATCCTAAATCAGACGTACTAAACATTTTATTTTATTAAAAAAAAAAAAATAATCCAATTGAAATAAAACAAATCTGATTTAAATGTAAAAAAAATTTAAAAAAAAAAATCAAATTTTTTTAAAAAAATCATTGCTTTTTATCCACCCTGGTTCTTATCTGCGTCATCTCCATCATGGCAATTTGTGTATGGGGACTTCCATAGAAATAATATTTAACCAATTTTATGGTGCTGTTGTATGTTTACAGCACTGTACAGTGACGATAACTCTGCCCCGGAGAGCTGACAAACGAAACCCCTATTTGTCTCATTTGTCTGTTTTGATTAGATTGTAAGCCCTATCGAGCAGAAATAGTCTCTTACCATGCTTAATGTACAGTACACTTCGCCTTCCGTATTCACGGTTTCCGCAATCGCGGTTTTGATTATTCACAGCTTGCTGGCTCCTCCCCCCCCCCCAATTACATCAGCTTGCGTAGAGAAATCGCAGATTCCAAGCGTTTACGGAGAAAAACCGCCGATTCCCAGCACTTTCTTCACCGTGTTTTGCCTCTCCTTCAGGAACAGGCCAGGTGTCCCACCATGTTACTCGCGGTTTCACTATATTCATGATGGTTTTTAAATAGAAAACAGCGAATAACATATGAAAAAGTGATTCGTGTTTTTTTCTGTATTCGCGGGTCTGTTAATCCCCTATCACCACGAATATGGAGGGAGAAGTATAGTAGTAGTAGCAGCAGTAAAAGAAGGATATTCATCTTCTGTAGCTTTTTGCCTCGTTATCGCCTCTGACATGAAAAAAGAGACATTATAGAACTCTCGCCCCTCTCCCCCAAACCGAAATGCCATTCTTAAGGTTTGCTCTTGCAACTAAATTCTGAGGGACGGCAATTCTTATGTCCTTAAGTCCTTAATAATTACCTTGTTTCCCCAAAAATAAGGCAGTGTCTTATATTAATTTTGGGTCCAAAAAACGCATTAGGGTTTATTTTCGGGGGATGTCTTATTTTTTCATGTACAACAATCGTCTCTCCCTTCCTCTTTCCTTTCTCTCCCACTCCCCATGTGCAGCATCTTTCCTCCCCTTTCACCCATCCCCTTGTGCAGCATCTTTCTATCCCTCCCTCCAATCCCCACTGTGCAGCAGAACCCCACAGTGAGACTGACATACCTCCGCTCTGAGGCCTCCTGAAGCAGCAGGGGCGAGGGTTGCTGAATCGATGAGTCCAAGTTTTTCAGCAAATCAGGCTGCACTAGTGTCAGGGATGGAGTCGGGGACATTGGATGGGGGGGGCTTCAGTGGGTCAATCTTAACTAGGGCTTATTTTTGGGGTAGGGCTTATATTAGGAGCATCTTGAAAAATTATGCTAGTGCTTATTTTTGGGGAAACAGGGTAATAGACACAGAGAATGTCTAATCAAAAATACAATATTTAGTTAGTTAGTCAGTTAGTTTTACAGCCCGTCCTCCACAGGAGCTGAGAACGGGTTACAAGGATTCATACACGGAAGTTTTCAGGATCAATAACACAAATTACAGAAACAATAACAAATTACAGGCAGTAGCATAGTAAGGGTGATTGAGGCCTGGGGTGGTGGCACCCCTCTCTTGACCTCTTTCCCCCCACCCCCACCCCCCGTTGGGCACACGGCCCCTTCCCCCTCCCCACACCCCTTTAACTACTATTTATTTTATATATTCAATATTTTAGCCCATCTTCCCAAAGGAGCCCAGAACAGGCTACAACGTACATCCACAATATAATTGAGACAGGACAAGGATGACGTAATTTACAATATAGACATGACAATAAAACATATTACACTAAGCAGCATCTGGTGAGAGTAGGTGCGCTGACTCTGAATGGCATTTCTGGGAGCATGTTCTTAAGACGCTGGGCTTGTGAAGAGGAAGGTTTTCACGGCCTTCCTGAAGCTTCAGAGTCCATCTAGTGTTCTAACAAATGGGGGGGATGGTGTTCCATAGTCTGGGAATGAAATGTGAGTGGGAGCGTTTGCGGGCTGTTTCGGTTTTGAGGGAGCGGCCGGGAGGTATGGTCAGTCGTTTTTCTCCTTGGGACCTCCAGTGGTCACTTTGGGAAGTAGATTTGTGGTTTAGTTGTCATGGGCGGAATCGTTTCGTTGAAGGTTTTGAAAGCGAGGACCAGGGCCTTAAAGGCGCAGCGTTTTTTGAATGAGCAGCCAGTGCATGGAGGCTAATGCAGGGGTAACGTGGTTGCGGATACCTAGGTCTTTCAGGAGGCGGATTGCAGCATTTTGAACCCTTAGGGGGACGGGAGAGAGTTTTGGTAGGCAGGCCCACTAGTAGTGTGTTGCAATAGTCTAAGCGGGATAGTTCGAAAGCGTATAGTAGTTGGGCGAGTTGAGGCTCTGAGAAGTATGCACGTATGGTTTTCAGCTGGCGGGGGTAGTAGAAGGAGGAAGATACTAGTTTGGATACGTGATCTGTCATTGATAAGTTTGAGTCGAGAGTTACTCCTAGGCTGCGGACGTTATCCTTGGGTGTACGGGTGTTTGTGCCCCAGGAAAACGACTAGTGCCAACACTGTCACAGTCATTTGTTGCTTCATCCCAAATCCATAAGTCACCACTTTTATTTACTCTACTGTGCTTCTGTTCCCAAGGCTCGATTTTGCCACTCTCTTTCTGTTATCTTCTTGACTGGTTTTGTTTAAAATTCAAGCTTCTCACTTACAAATGCTCTGGCCTCTCTGTATCCCTCCAGCCTTTTTCAAGTTTCAAGTTTATAAAATTGTTTGATTAAACGCTTTTCCAATTTCAAAGCGTTTTACAAAAATAAAAACAGAATTAAAAAAAAACTAACTTATACATAATGTTCTACTAAACGAACAAGGGTAACATCCTTAGGACAAGAAGAAAACTAGAAACAGTGGGAAAATGGGGAAGAAATACAATTTTTGTTTAAAGAGTACATAAAAGGAAAACACATTAGGGAGATAAGGAAAATAAAAAGGCCAAAAAAATGTCATTAGAAAAGTATAATGGTTTATATTTAAGGGAAAAGAAGTTAACTGATATTATTGTGCAGGGATTAACTGATGTTATTGAAAAAGAGAACTGTCAGTTAAATGCTTCTTTAAAAAGAAGACACTTTAAGTTCTTTTTAAAGGTTTGCAAATCTTGTTCTAATCTTAAATACAAAGGGAGAGAGTTCCATAACATTGGGGCAGTAACAGAGAAAATTGAAGCACTGCAGTACTGTTCCACGACCTCTGCTCTGCACTCTAGATCAGAACAGGCTTTCTCTTGACCGTGTACCTTTTCTCCTCTTGTATCTGCCGTCTGGCGCAGTTCGCTATGTGGTGTTCAGGATGCTTCCAGGCCAAAATGGAAACCCACCTTTTCAAGCTCACTTATCCTTCTAAGCTTCCCCCTCAATATTTGTGGGGTTGGGGGCAGAGCTGGCCCGTGAATATTGAAAAAAAATGCGAATAATTTTTAGGACCAACTCTGACCCACCCCCGCCTCCCTCCTGCCTCCCGGACCTTTCCACACCTTACCTGGTGGTCTAGCGGTGAAGCGGGGTAGTAGTGATCATTCTATGCACTTGTCCCGTACAGAGCCGTCCACAAAAATGGCTGCCGTGAGTGTATGGTTATTTGAGGTCTAGCAAGCAGAACCAGTTATTCTTCTCTAATAGTAGTAAGAGGGTTCCCAGCGACACCATGCAAAACTTCTCCTCTACCTAATATTTGTTGAGAGCTCAGAAGTCTAGAATTATAAGAACACTAGCTGATTACCCGGCGTTGCCCGGATATTTATTTATCCCAAAATGTCCAACCCCCTACATGTCCCACCCCCCTATGTCCCACATGTCCCACCCCCACGTTACCTCCCCCCCCACATGTCCCATATGCCCCACCCCCATGTCCCAACCCCCTACCCTCCACATGTCCCAAAGGAATGTCCCTCTCTATGGGGCTGAACTTAGACTTAAACGGCATCGGGAGTGTGGGTATTCATCTCTGCGAGGCCGAAAACTATGGGTTGGACATTAATATCTGTCGCTTTTGATAATTTTAACATATCACCCCCATTCCCACCCCCACAGTATTTTACCCCGTCCCACCTGCACAATATTTTTTCCCAGATAGTAAGTCTTATGTGTACAAAGTTTGGTTGAAATCTCTCCATGCGTTTCAGAGTTATGCTGAGTATTCATCAGTGAGCCCGAAAACACTATGGGGTAGATACTAAAATCTGTCATTTTCAATCATTTTTACATATCCCCCCTTCCCACCCCCACAGTGTTTGTCCTCAGATAGTAAGTAATGTGTATGTCAAGTTTGGTTGAAATATGTCCATGCATTGAAGAGTTATGCTGGAACATACATACATACACACACACACATATATTCAAATTATAATGTGAAATATCTGACAAAATGAATACAATACAACTAACGCAAAATTTGATTATAAATAACATTTTTAGTTTCACCTCCAGGAGCAAGAACATATAAATTCTTGGGTGAACCCACCCTTGAGCAAGCAACATAGAGTTGTGGGCCGCGAGACCCCCAGAACATATCACCCCAGGTAGTGAGGGATCTGCATACCAAGTTTCGTTCAAATCGGTCAAGCCGTTTTTGCGTGATCGCGGCACATACACACACACAAACATACATACACACATACATACCTCCGATTTTATATATATACATAAGAATTGCTGCTGCTGGGTCAGACCAGTGGTCCATCATGCTCAGCAGTCTGTTCCCGCAGCGGCCCTTAGGTCAAAGACCAGTGCTCTAACTAAGTCTAGCCTTACCTGCGTATGTTCAGATTCAGCAGGAATTTGTCTAACTTTGTCTTTAATCCCTGGAAGGTGTTTTCCCCTATAACAGCCTCCGGAAGAGCATTCCAGTGTTCCACCACTCTCTGGGTGAAGAAGAACTTCCTTACGTTTGTACGGAATCTATCCCCTTTTAACTTTAGAGAGTGCCCTCTCGTTCTCTCTACCTTGGAGAGGTGAACAACTTGTCTTTATCTACTAAGTCTATTCCCTTCAGTATCTTGAATGTTTCGATCATGTCCCCTCTCAGTCTCCTCTTTTCAAGGGAGAAGAGGCCCAGTTTCTGTAATCTCTCACTATACAGCAACTCCTCCAGCCCCTTAACCATTTTAGTTGCTCTTCTCTCGACCCTTTCAAGTAGTACCATGTCCTTCTTCATGTACGGCGACCAGTGCTGGAAGCAGTATTCTAGGTGAGGGCGTACCATGGCCCGGTACAGCGGCATGATAACATTCTCTGATCTGTTCGTGATCCCCTTCTTAATCATTCCTAGCATTCTGTTCACCCAACATAACTACTCATTTATTTATTTTAAAAATTTATTTTCCACCTAGGTGGATTGCAATAAAACAGACACAGAATATTTTACATTATCTTCACAACAAAATAAACTGCAACAAGTAACCCTACAACATCATCCCTCTTCAATGAGAGGAAGTCACTAAAATTAAAGTACTGGGGGGTTATATTGGATCAAAAACTGAACTATCAATTCTATAATGAGAAGCTGCTTCCAGAGATTACGAATGATAAGATCAATAGCTCCCTTTCTGGATTCAACATCCCTGAATGTCCTCATACGCTCATTGGTCATATCAAAACTGGATTATTGCAACTCGTTGTACAAAGGAATCACTTTAAAAGAACTCTGATTTTACAAATAATACCGATACCGCCATCAAAATTATTACGAACAGCAAAAAAGTTCAATCATGTAACACCTCTCCTTAATAAAGCTCACTGGCAACCCATAGCCCATAGAATTTCTTATAAAATAGCTTTATTAACTTTAAAAATATTAACAATCAAAGCCCCAACATTCTTGAAAAGGTACCTTATCCCATACATCCCTACTAGAAGCTTAAGATCAGAAGATAAAAATCTGCTCGTGGTCCTGTCGCTAAGAATTATAAATACGAGACAAGAAACTATCTTTTTAGTCACAGCTCCTAAAATATGATACCAAACTGTGCGGCAGAGTTAGGTCCAGGGAGGAGTGTGAGGACCTGCAAAGGGACCTGGAGAAGCTGGAAGACTGGGCAAACAAATGGCAAATGCGCTTTAACGTGGAAAAATGCAAGGTCATGCATATAGGGAAAAAGAACCTGTTGTTCAACTACAAATTGGGGGGGGGGGGGCATTGTTGGGAGACAGCAGACTTGAGAGAGACTTGGGTGTGCTGGTGGATGCATCACTGAAGCCATCTGCACAGTGCGCAGCAGCCTCGAAAAAAGCCAACAGGATGCTGGGCATCATAAAGAGGGGCATCACAACCAGGACGCGGGAAGTCATCATGCCATTGTATCGAGCGATGGTGCGTCCACATCTGGAATACTGCGTTCAGTATTGGTCGACATACCTCAAGAAGGACATGGCGGTACTTGAGAGAGTCCAAAGGAGAGCAACGAAACTGGTAAGAGGGCTGGAACACTGCCCATACGCCGAGAGGTTGGATAGGCTGGGGCTCTTCTCTCTGGAAAAAAGGAGGCTCAGGGGAGATATGATAGAGACCTTCAAGATCATGAGGGGCATAGAGAGGGTGGATAGGGACAGATTCTTCAGACTGAAGGGGACAACAGGTACGAGGGGGCATTCGGAGAAACTGAAGGGAGATAGGTTCAAGACAAATGCAAGGAAGTTTTTTTTCACCCAAAGGGTCGTGGACACTTGGAATGCGCTACCGGAGGAAGTGGTCAGGCAAAGTACGGTACAGGGATTCAAACAGGGATTGGACGGATTCCTGAGGGATAAAGGGATCGTGGGATACTGAGAGAAGTATCCAGGAAATAAGTATAGAAACCCGACCAGGTCGTGCATGTGCAAGACCGGAGGGTTAGGACTTCGATGGGAAGATAGGACTTAAATGGGAAACCAAGGTGGCAAGGGGGCCCCTTCTGGTGACTCAGACAGGTTTGGGCTGCCGCGGGAGCGGACTGCTGGGCATGATGGACCTATGGTCTGACCCGGCGGAGGCACTGCTTATGTTCTTATGTTCTTATGTTACCAGCCTATATTAAAGAAGAAAAATCACTTAATAAATTTAAAGGAATGTTAAAATGCTGGTTATATAAGGATGCCTTTGAGAGCTGATATAAGCATGACAATTTGTTGTCTTTTTCGTTTTAGAAAACAAAGAATCTTTTACCCTCCCAACGTTTAGACCTAAACGAGATTTTTTTTAAATGCTTCTTTCTATCAAAGCCTTACCCTCCCCTTGTTTTGACTTTTAGGGGCAAGTTCTATAAGAAGCGCCCACAAGTTAGGCGCCGAAATAGGCACCGTTCAGCGCGATTCAAGTAAAATTGGGTGCTGTTTAGTGAATCACGCGGAGTAGCACCTAATTTGTAGGCGTCCAATAAATAGACCAGCTCTAGGCACGACTGAAAGTTAGGCGGCCATGCGAGCGCTTAAGCACGCTTAAGAGCAGCAATTCTGTAACCAGGCGCCTAACACGAAGTCACGCCCACGCCTAACGTGCATAGCGCCTATTTTTTTGAAGGCCGCCTAAATTTTTAGAGGTGCCTTATTGCAGAAATGCTCTTTCTTGACAGGCGCTTAGGTTTCAATTAGTGCTGATTAAAAAGCTTAATTGAGTTTGTTATTCAATTTAGATAGGTGCTTATCTAGGTGCCTAACATTAAGCGCCGGTTACGGAATTTGGGCCTTAATGTTCTCTTTCCTATACTTATTGTAGCTCCTCCCGCATCCCGTATGTTCATGTTTGTATTGTCTCTGTCTCTATTGTATTTTAAATAATTTGGATCCCCGCTTTTATTTTTAAATCGCTTTGAAACTATGATATTGCGACTGAATCAAAATTTGTAATAAAACTTGAAAACCAAAATCTCACGAAGACATTATTTCAATCAAAAAGGAATATTTCACAACATTTCGCTCTAGAAAAAAAAAGCCCAAGCAAGTAAGTAAGTTTTCCTTTTTAAAAGATTTCAACTCCCTACATAATCTCAAACGACCTGGCAACGGGCTCCACAATCGTGGACCTGCGACTGAAAGTGCTGTTGCCTTTGTCCTTTTTTATAATGAGTCTCCCCCAACTGACTCAACCGACAATCAATTAAATCGACAATATCAATTAAAATGATAAAATCTGATTAATTGATCCCATTCCTGCATGTTTTATGAACACCTTATGCATGTTCCTTCTTTGCATTTCTGTTTTTTTTTTTTAAATGAGATATTTTATATGTTTATTAATTATTTGTTCATGGAGAAGGTGGAAAGGGAAAGATTCTTCAGCCTATTAGGAACTACAAGAACAAGGGGGCACTCGGAGAAATTGAAAGGGGACAGGTTTAGAACCAATGCTAGTAAATTTTTCTTCACTCAGAGGGTGGTGGACACCTGGAATGCGCTTCCGGAGGATGTGATAGGACAGAGTACATTAAGGGGATTCAAAGAGGGATTGGACAAGTTCCTGAAGGATACGGGGATTGAGGGATATAGATAGAGGTAGAGATAGGTTCATAAAAGGGTATAGATAGAAGACTAATGAGGATTGAAAGGTTTTAGTCAAAGGATCACTTACAGGTCATGGACCTGATGAGCCGCCGTGGGAGCGGACTGCTGGGCGCGATGGACCCCTGGTCTGACCCAGCGGAGGCAATTTCTTATGTTCTTAGCATCTACCCCTGATGCAGCCTGAGGGTGAAACATGGCCACCTCATTGGGGGGTGGGGGGTGGAGGGGGTTGTACAGAAAGAAACGACAGCTTTTGGTGGTCTGTTGAAAATGTGAAGAGAAGGAGAGATGAGTCAAAGATGATCCCAAGTTTGCGAGCTGTCAAGACAGGGAGGATGAGAGCTAGCCCTTACATGTAAACCTACTGAATGTAACTCTGGATGTACAGTAACGTAATTCTAAATAAATGTAATTATTATCATTTGCTATCATAAAAATGAGTATCACTTAACATTTGCTTGCATAGGTTTGCAGCGGTAATGTAGTGCTTTTGTGGTAAATGATGATGATGATAGATATATAGATTTAAGGTAAGGCACTATAGTGCTCGGCAGTGACCAGTGTAGGAAATGTAAAAGAACTCCAGTATTACAGTAAGTTTTGCCATTTTACTGGGAATGTATTTCTATATGCTGAGTGCTACAAGTAATGTGTCCTTGGAAACCTTATTGCTTTTTGTCTGACTATGCTTTTTGGATCCGTTTCTCGATTTGAGAAAAACAAGTGTTTGCAAGCTTCCAGTTCCAATGCCTTCAGCAAGACTAAGGGCAGGATTCACTAAACCTCCAAACCGTGCACGATCCGTTTCCTAATGCATGCCGGCCGACTGATTCAGTAAAGGCCTGCATGCAAATGGGGACGATCGTTAGCACGCCTCCCTACACGCCCCCCTCTACCCATGGCCAGAGCGATCCCCGCTCATGCGCACACCCTGGCAGTAGTGACAGGAGAAGCAGCCTTCTCTCACTGCTGTCAGGGCTCAGCCCGGCCCAGATCTCTCTTCCCTGCTCCCGGACTCTCCTGCTCTCTGCCGCCATTCCCTACAGTGAAAGCCCGTGGTTTTAAAGCGGGCCTGCTCTGCGGAGCACGGCGGCAGAGAGCAGGAGAGTCCGGGAGCAGGGAAGAGAGATCGGGCGCCGCAGCCTGCTCTCTGCTGCCCCAAAGCTGTGCCCTGAATCTCCCTTCCCCAACTCTCTCGCTCTCGTCCCAAATCTCTCCTGCCCTTCCCGCACTGGGAGCCTGTGGTTTTAAACCGCTGATTAAAAAAGTTAAAAAAAAAAAATTTTAAGTCACAATGCCCCCTAATCCCTAATCTGCTGCGTGCGCTAAAAACGCTAACACACCTAAAAATTGAAGCTGAGAGTCAGCTCTAATGGAAGAAAAGCCTCAGGTTTTATTGGCAGAGCCAAAGCTCAAACCACCACCACCCCATCATTGACAAAAAAATCCCCAAAAGAGCGACACTAAGCTAAAGAAGTTATTTTTTTGAGGACTGAGATTCTTTAACAACTTTAAAAAATGTGTTAGAAATTTAGGGGAGTCAAATGCTGCCGACGTTTCACGGTATTGGGCTGGCTTATGGACTTCACTTATAACCATACAGATTGAATCGTGAAGGTTATAAGTGAATACAACGATTCAATCTGTGTGGCTATAAGTGAAGTTCATAAACCCTGATGAAACGGCCCAGTACCGTGAAACGGCCCTAAATTTCTAACACAGTTTTTTAAGTTGTTAATGAATCTCAGTCCTCAAAAAAATAACTTCATTAGCGTAATGTTGCTCTTTTGGGAATTTTTTTTTTTGCCACTGAGGTGGTGGTGGTGGTTTGAGCTTTGGCTCTGCTGATAAAACCTGAAGCTTTTCTTCCATTAGAGCTGACTCTCAGCTTTAATTAAGTGGATTTTTTTGCAATTATATATTTACATTTTACCACTTCACCAATCTTTGAATTTAGTGAGACTAAAAATTGCCCACCCTCTCTGCAGCTAAATATGCTGTTTAGAAGAAAAATTGAAAACATACATTCGATGCCCATGACCCACTTCCATGCAGTTACCTGCATATCTATGTCTCTGTAGCATTTCTAATATTATGTAAGCTGCAATGATCCCTAGCAGACATTTGCAGGATACAAGAGTTGCTATGCTATGGTATGATTCCCATTGACCTGGTTCTATTGCATTTTAGATATTGTGTTTGATCACCATTAGGCTACCTGCATAAATAGTTGGCATAAAACACATCGACATTTTAGTCTATGCATGTTTCTAATAGCTAATTTTGATAATGAAGATGAGCTTTCTCTGATTTTATTTATTGAAGACGATCCTGCTCTTGCTTGTTTGTTTTTAATCTTTATTTCTGTTGGTGTTCTTATATACTCTGCAAACCATTTTGAATGATAATTTTTTTATCAGGATAATGATATAGAAAAGTAAAGAAATAAATAATTCTTCCCTCATGTCAAAATTTCATCTCATCCCATTCCATTTTCTGAGAATATTTTTGCCCTCTGGCAGACAGACGCACAGACAGTCTTGATCCCTCACCTATGGGTTGGAAAGAATACAACCGATGGAGGAGAAAGGCCATATGGCCTATCCAGTCTGCCCATACTAACCAACACACCCATTCTCTAATCTCCCTTGGCCGTTCTTTTCCATCAGAGATCCTTGGTGCTTGTCACATACCGTCTTGAATTCTCAGAGTGTCCTTACCTCGACCATCTCCACTGGGAGGCTGGGAATTCTGATAGTGTCCTCACCTCTACCATCATCCACAGGGAGGCTGGGAATTCTGATAGTGTCCTCACCTCTACCATCATCCACAGGGAGACTGGGAATTCTGATAGTGTCCTCACCTCTACCATCTCCACTGGGAGGCTGGGAATTCTGATAGTGTCCTCACCTCTACCATCTCCACTGGGAGGCTGGGAATTCTGATAGTGTCCTCACCTCTACCATCATCCACTGGGAGGCCGTTCAATATGTTCACTCAGCATTTTTGTAAGCCAGACTATTGATGAGTCTGCCCTCTTTCACCCTCATGCCTCATCCCATGACCTTCTCATTGCAGAGCCCCCTTTCCACTGAAAAAGGCTCAGCTGCCATATAGTAATAGTGAAGAGGTATTTAATGTTTCTACAGTATCTCTCCATTTCCTGCTTCTCCTCCGGATACCTGGAAGTGATTTGTCACTTCCAGATATTGATTCCTTGGAGAAGAGGCAGGTAAAGGGAGACGTGACAGAAACATTTACTGGGATGGCGATAATCATTGATAGAAGTAGAAAAGGAAGGGATAATATTACAATTTGTTCAATAGGGAAAGGTTTGATTTCACATATCTAGAGCGATTAAGAAGGATATTGCAATTCATATAGACAGGTTGTGAAGGGGTGTTGTCCTTCATTAATGTACAAGGGTAGGGTTGATCATACCAACTGAGGCATGGTGACAGAGGTGCTGTCACCCAATGAGACAAGGTGAGGGAAGATTCTGTCACTGAGGGTGAAATATATTGATATGCAGTTTAAGGGAAATATTTATTGTTGCAAGGCTGAAATGTTCTTGACCTTGGGAGTGCTTACTATTGACCTTGGAGTGACAGGTTTAAAACATGTATTTTCAGCACCATCAGTTAACAAAGTGAAGAGCTCTCAATTCACCCTAAACATACAGAGTAAAGCTACAATTGATGCTTATATTTCTGTTAAATTCCTTATGCAAGTATTAAGACAAATCAAAGCAAATATTTGGGCAAATAATTACTTTGATTAAATTTGTGATTTTAAAACACCAATCTAAGTACCCATCAGCGATGACCTCCTGGACTTTCACTTGTCTCTTCTGAGCTAATCAAGCATTCCAAAACTTTTTACCTAAGGGGAAATATATAATTCCAGGTGTTCAGACATTACTCTGTTAATTTTTGGGTTGTTTGCCTCTCCCAGTATGTCATTCAGCTAGTTCATGGTTTTGGTTGTACGTGGGTATGGTGATTTGGGGTATATGTTGGAGTGTGTGGGTGAGAAAAAGAAAGAGAAATGCTCTTTCACTTTCTGTTTCACCTTTTCAACCTTGTCCCTTCTTCTCCTTCATTCTTGCCCTAACTCTGCCATATTGAACTCTTGTTTTCCAGCTGTGTCAGCAGATTGGGAGTGATTGTTGTGCAGTGGCGTACCAAGGGGGGAGGCAGTCCGCCCCGGGTGCATGCTTCAAGGGGGTGCCCAGCCGGCCGGGTCCAGAAGCTCCTGCGCTGCTCAAAACGGCACCTCAGCACAACTGCCCATTCTGCTCTGAAATATGTATGGCAGTTGCGTTGAAGTGCAGCAAGGTCCCTCGATGACTACTTCTGCTGCCTCTGTTCCAGAAGAGGTAAATGACATCGGGGGGGGGGGGGGAGGGGGTGGACTGGCAGCCATAGTCATCACAGGACCTTGCCTCAACTCCCTGTGTCTGCTGGCCCAGCCCCCCTCCGACATCACTTACCTCTTCCGGAGCAGAGCAGCAGAAGTAGTTATCGTGGGACCTTGCTGATTTCGATGGAGAGAGAAAGGAGCATAGCAGGGTGGTGGAAGGAAAAAAAGGGGGTCAGGGTCAGGTATGGAAGGGTGGTGAAGGGAGAGAAAGGGGGTTAGGATGGTAAGGAAGGGTGTGGAGGGTGAGAAAGGGGGTCAGGGTGATATGGAAGAGTGTGGAGGGTGAGAAAGGGGGTCAGGGTGGTATGAAAGCGTGGTGAAGGGTGAGAAAGGGGGCAGATGCTGATGGAAGTGGGGGGAAGAGAGAGGAGAGAGTGAAATAGCAGACCATGGAGGTGTGGGAAAGGAAAGGAGAGGAGAGAGATGCCAGACCATTGGAGGAGGGAAGGGAAGAAGATAGATGCCAGACCAATGGGGGTGAAGGGAGAGATGGAAGGGGAAGACATAAGTTTCTGGAAGGGGAATAGAAGGAGAAAAGATGCCATATAGAAGGGGCAGAGAGAGGGTAGACAGTGGATGAAAGGAAGAGAGTGAGAAGAAGATGAGGAAAGCAGAAACCAGAGAAGACAAGGTAGAAAAAAATTCTATTTATTTATTTTTTTGCTTTAGGGGAGATGCATCATTGTTTCTGTGGTGTTGCATTGTATGCAGAGTCCAGCTTCTTGGTGCTTCATTTTAACCTTTGTCTACGTATTTTTATTCTATCTCTCCAATTACAAAACTGTAGAGCAGTTTTTAGCATTGGCATCTGAGCTGTTATCACCATGGCTAAAAACCACACAAGAGTTTTGTAAAAGGGAGAGGGGTTAGTTTGTGATTACATACTAGGCGAAGGTGTTTTCTGTGTTCTGTGTGTTTGAAAAGACATGGTTTTCTGTTAGGATTGACTGTGTAGGAATGATCTGTACTAGTCTGGCATGTTTAGTTTTACAATGGGTTTATTGACATACTGCTCACTGCAGTATGTAAGATGCTGCCTTTTCCTAGGTACACTCTTGTGTGAAGTGTGGATTGTTACTAAAAATCATGTTTTTCATACAGGGGGGGGGGGGGGTGTCAAAAAAATGATGGGTCCTGGGTGTCACCTATGCTAGGTACGCCACTGTTGTTGTGGTCTGTGTGAGCTGATGCCAGCAGGACCTAACTGCCACTAAGCTCTTCTTTGCCTGAGGGCAGCACATTTTCAGCATCCATTCTGAGCATACTTTACAATGAGGGCATACATCGGTGGTCTCCAACTCAAACCCTTTGCGGGGCCACATTTTGGATTTGGTAGGTACTTGGAGGGCCTCAGAAAAAGTAGTTAATGTCTTATTTAAAAAATGACAATTTTGCATGAGGTAAAACTCTTTATAGTTTATAAATCTTTCCTTCTGGCTAAGTCTTAATAATAATATTGTCATTTATAGCTAAAGCAACATATGATCAAGAAACTGTTTTGTTTTACTTTTGTGATTATGATAAACATACTGAGGGCCTCAAAATAGTATCTGGCGGGCCGCATGTGGCCTCTGAGCCGCAAGTTTGAGACCACTGGCATATATAATAATAATAATAATAACTTTATTCTTCTATACTGCCATAGTCGTGAGACTTCTAGGCGGTTCACACTGAAGAGAGCTGGACAGTCAGCGAGTTACAATATGTAGAAATCCAGGACACAGTATGTAGAAAACTTACAAAAAAGCACATGGAATCTTACAAAAGGTGCGAGATACAGCATATAGAATCTTACAAAAGGCAGTGAAATATAGCAAGCAGAATCTTAAACAGAGCCTTAAAAAGGCAGCAAAATTAATGTTAGGCATTTCAGACTTAAAAACAGGAGTGGATATATGTAGTGTTAGGTGTAAATACTTTTTTAGGTGGTGATTTTGTTGAATAAGGCAGTTTTTATGGCTTTTCTAAAGGCATTATATGTCAGTCTTGTTCCATTTATGTAGCTGTCTAACCAGTGTTGTTGTTTGTTAGCTTGGTACATAAAAGTTCTATCCAGGAAGGTTTTGTATCTGCAGCCGGTAATGCTTGGGTATGCAAATAGGTTGCTGTTTCACATGCTGAGGAAAGTTAGATCCTGCTTCCATCAAAAACATTTTACCCTCCTTGTCCAATCCATCATCCTCTCCAGATTAGACTACTGCAACTCTATCTACTTAAGCCTAACTAAGAAAAACCTCCACAGTCTCCAACGGATTCAGAATGCCGCGGCCAAGCTCATCTTCGCTAAAAGTAAATTTGACCATGTCTCCCCGCTCCTGGCCAAGCTCCACTGGCTTCCGATAATCGCCAGGGTCCACTATAAATGCGCCTGTTTTAACTTTCAAAATCCTATATGGTATCCTCCCTCCCTTTATCCCTCTTTCTTGGAATTCCTCAAACCCTAATACCACCAGGTCCTCCCACAAATTAAAACTATCCTTCCCCTCGCTAAAAGGCATTTCCCACACAGGAAAGCTAGGGACCTCCCTCCACTTCAAAATCACTGAGCTCTGGAACATCCTTACCTCCCCTCTTCGGAACTTGAGCTCTCTCCAAGTTTTCCGCAAACATCTGAAAACTTGGCTTTTCTCAAAAAATGTAAGTCTCCCTCCAACTTAGGAATCAAGGAAACTCTTATATCTTGGCATCCCAAGTCCTCTAAATTTTCTTCACACTTCTACCTCTAACCCTCTGTTGTAGTTCCTTCCTATTTCTCCTACTGTAAACCGCGTCGAGCTCTACGAACGTGGAGATGATGCGGTATACAAACCTAAGGATTAGATTAGATTAGATTAGAGTGAAGTGAGGTAGCAGGTAGGTAGGAGCTAGTCCCCAAACCAGTTTGAAACATATACAAGACAACTTGAAAATATGATCTGTCTTGCACATGTACAGCTATTTCCTAGCAGACAGCCAGATGGCTTCCCATTTGTTCTGTATAGAAGTGAAATGCAAAAATTTTATATGCTTGCTAAAATGATTCTTAATGGCCAATGTAGAATTGCATGCTCACAGAAATGAGCGCATGGACTGCATGTTCTTTGGATTTTGTTTTAAATTGAACTCGCACCTTTTCAGTAAAGTAGCACTAGGTGAGTTGCAATCATTGCAAATCAGGTCCAAGGTTTTAAGGGTCAATAGCAGGAAGGATTTAGTTTTACTCAACCTCTATCTGTCAAGAACAAGTTTCAAGTTTTTTTTTTAAATTTGATTAAACGCTTATCAGTATTTCTAAGTGATGTACAAATAAAAAGGGAACACAGTAATATAAATGGGAGGGATGTTATTGAATGAGAGTAATGGTGGACATGACAATGAAGCCGACGGCACAGTGCGCAACGGCCGCTAAGAGAGCGAATAGAATGCTAGGTATAATCAAGAAGGATATTACAACCAGAACAAAAGAAGTTATCCTGCCGTTGTATAGGGCAATGGTGCGCCCGCATCTGGAGTACTGTGTCCAATATTGGTCACCGTATGTTAGGAAGGATATGGCGTTACTCGAGAGGGTTCAGAGGAGAGTGAAACGTCTGATAAAAGGGATGGAAAACCTCTCATACGCTGAGAGTTTGGAGAAGCTGGGTCTCTTTCCCCTGGAGAAGAGGAGACTTAGAGGGGATATGATAGAGACTTACAAGATCATGAAGGGCATAGAGAGAGTAGAGAGGGACAGATTCTTCAAACTTTCAAAAAATAAAAGAACAAGAGGGCAATCGGAAAAGTTGAAAGGGGACAGATTCAAAACGAATGCTAGGAAGTTCTTCTTTACCCAACATGTGGTGGACACCTGGAATGCGCTTCCAGAGGGCGTAATAGGGCAGAGTACGGTACTGGGGTTTAAGAAAGGAATGGACAATTTCCTGCTGGAAAAAGGGATAGAGGGATATAGAAAGAGGATTACTGCACAGGTCCTGGACCTGTTGGGCCACCGCGTGAGCAGACTGCTGGGCACGATGGACTTCACGTCTGACCCAGAGGAGGCATTGCTTTTGTTCTTATGTTCTCACATAGGCAAAAACAAAACAATTAACTAACCAAATACATAAGGATAAAGGCAGGAACTACAAATTTAATAGGACAGAGACCATATAAGGGACGGGAAAAAGATGTGAACAATGTTTAAAATCATTTTAAAAAACTGGCAGGTTAAACTAAGGGCTAGACCTTAACGCCAGCATTGAGCTGGTGTTATTTCTAGCCATGTAGCGCGGGTTTAGCACGCGCTAAAATGCTGCGTGCGCTAAAACCGCTAACGCGGCTTAGTAAAAGGAGCCCTAAGAGACAAATGCTACCAAAAATGTAATTTTTTAGTCTCCAAAAGCGTCTCTGAAGAGGAAACTCTTCAGTGAACCTTTAAATCTTTCAGGGGGGGGTCTATTACTAAGGTGCGCTAGCCAATTTAGCGCATGCTAAATATTAGTGAGCGTTAAATGCGAATGCGTCCATAGAATTAAGGGGCACGCAGGCATTTAGCGCACCTTAGTAAAAGACCCCTTCTGCTATAGCCTGATCCGTCATATCTCTCCGACCCTCATAGCCATCAGAATGGTCTTGAAATATGCTCAACAGCAGTTTCTTCCTTTTTACCCCCCTTGGCAGTTATGTCTAGAGAATGACATGGTGACAAAATTAATCACCGTTCCCGTCCCCGCGGATAACCGCGGGAAATAATCCCATGTGATTTTCTAGTGTCTATCTCAACCCCAGTCCTTCTACACCAGCATTCTTCAAAGCAAAGCTTGCGGGTCAGTGGTTGTGGCCATTCATACTCTGATTCTTATGTGAGCCAAGGATAATGAAGCCATTGTTACATCACTGATGTGATTGGCTCTTAGGCACTGGTGGAATGAGGCATTATGACATCACAATATCTGCTCTGGATACCAGAGACTGTCATTCTGTAGTGTTTGTTTCAACCTCGGTCCTTCTACACCAGCATTCTTCAAAGCAAAGCTTGTGGGTCAGTGGTTGTGGCCATTCATACTCTGATTCTTCCCTCTCTCCTTAAAGAGTGACATGAAGATGGTTTCCCGTGGTTATCCGCGGGGACGGGCACAGTGATGAATTTTGTCACCGTGTCATTCTCTAGTTGTGTCCTCTTCCTGCTGTTATGAAAGACCCATAGAAATAATCCAGACAATATTCAAAGCAAGTTAACCACCCGGGAATGGCTATCTGGTGTATGCGGCTACCTGGTCATTTTCAGTGGCATTTAACTAGTCAGTGGCTTAGCAGCAGCGGTATTCTTTGCTAGAAAGACTGTAAATATGTAGACTAATGGACTACAAGACTATTGGATGAACTGGTACAGAAGGGAGGCGGTAGAACTACATTATTTATAGAGAAAGAACAAATGGAACTGACATTAGGAAGGGAACTGATACCACGTGAATCAATGTGGCTATCTGGTCATTTTCAGTGGCATTTAACTAGTCAGTGGCTTAGCAGCAGCGGTATTCTTTGCTAGAAAGACTGTAAATATGTAGACTAACGGACTACAAGACTAATGGACGAACTGGTACAGAAGGGAGGCGGTAGAACTACATTATTTATACAGAAAGAACAAATGGAACGGACTTTAGGAAGGGAACTGATACCACGTGAATCAATGTGGCTATCTGGTCATTTTCAGTGGCATTTAACTAGTCAGTGGCTTAGAAGCAGCGGTATTTGCTAGAAAGACTGTATAAATATGTAGACTAACGGATTACAAGACTAATGGACGAACTGGTACAGAAGGGAGGCGGTAGAACTACATTATTTATAGAGAAAGAACAAATGGAACGGACATTAGGACGGGAACTGATATCACGTGAATCAATGTGGCTATCTGGTCATTTTCAGTGGCATTTAACTAGACAGTGGCTTAGCAGCAGCTTTTTTCATCTTGCAGTCATCAACATAAGATGTTAAGCTTATAGCCCGTTTGGCTCTTAGAGATTCAGTGGTGACTATTGCTGTCATTCTGACCCTGTGTTGAGCAGTGCGGTGATTGGGTGGTGGGGCGGTGTTTTCGCCTTCATGTCTCTGAGCATAAGTTTCAATAACAGTTGAATGACATTTGATGAAGTTTTCTGTAGAGACACATGGAGTGACTTTTATAATTGTTACAGAATCGCGGCTTTGTGGAGTACCTGCCGCTCGGTTGATGGAAGGGGAGAATCCCCCCACCATTCTCGGCTGCTACAGTCTAATAACCAAGATAAGCGGCTGAAATGTAGGCCTAGGTTTTCCAGGCCTACATTTCAGCTGCCTATCTTGGTGCCATTCTGTAACTGCGCCCTGGATGATTGACAGGCAATCAGCATCCGCTTTTAAGGTGGCCACCGACTTGGGCGCCGGTTACAGAATCCGGCCCAACATGTCTACTGGATCCCATTCCTTCAACTTGATTTTTTTTCTATACCTAAACATGGTCTTTCTCCACTAATTCCCAATATAGTAACAAATGTTTATCCACTGGGCTGCTCCCACTGGAGTGGAACTGAGTCACAGTTCATCCCATTGTGAAAAATCCCTCTTTCAACCGTTCTTTATCATCTAATTTTCAACTGATATCCAATCTTCCATTTATCTCTACAATTGTAGAACGTCTTGTCTTCCAGCAACTGACTCAGCATGTAGAAGATTCAAATATTTAACATCCTTTCCAAGCAGGTATCTGCAAAAATCATTCTACAGTACAAGTTTACGATACAAGTTTTTATCCTAACATGACACATACTAGAGGTCTAAACTGGACCGACAACTCACCAATCTGCTGACTTCGACCACAGAGTATAAAATCTTCAAAAATGAAACAAAAACCCTACTCTTCAAAAAATACATAAAACCAATATAACACAACCAATAATGTTCCGAATTCCTCCTACATTACCAACTACTCCTTAGCAAATTAGAAAATGTTCAAACTATTCCTTAAGTACTTCTTAATATCTTATCAATATGTACTTCTTAAGATCATAACAATTCTTATGTAATCCGCCTTGAACCGCAAGGTAAAGGCGGATTAGAAATCACTAATGTAATGTAATGTATTCTTTGCTAGAAAGACTGTAAATATGTAGACTAACGGACTAAAAGACTAATGGCCGAACTGGTACAGAAGGGAGGCGGTAGAACTACATTATTTATAGAGAAAGAACAAATGGAACGGACTTAGGACGGGAACTGATACCACGTGAATCAATGTGGCTATCTGGTCATTTTCAGTGGCATTTAACTAGTTGGTGGCTTAGCAGCAGCGGTATTCTTAGCTAGAAAGACTGTAAATATGTAGACTAACGGACTACAAGACTAATGGACGAACTGGTACAGAAGGGAGGCGGTAGAACTACATTATTTATACAGAAAGAACAAATGGAACGGACTTTAGGAAGGGAACTGATACCACGTGAATCAATGTGGCTATCTGGTCATTTTCAGTGGCATTTAACTAGTCAGTGGCTTAGCAGCAATGGTATTCTTTGCTAGAAAGACTGTAAATATGTAGACTAACGGACTACAAGACTAATGGATGAACTGGTACAGAAGGGAGGCGGTAGAACTACATTATTTATAGAGAAAGAGCAAATGGAACGGACATTAGGACGGGAACTGATACCATGTGAATCAATGTGGCTATCTGGTCATTTTCAGTGGCATTTAACTAGTCGGTGTCTTAGCAGCAGCGGTATTCTGTATCAGGAACTCTTTGCTAGAAAGACTGTGTAAATATGTAGATGGGGTTTTTATGCCTATTAGTTCCAACTCAGCTCTTGCAACATTTAGCACAAATACAGATATAGGAAAACAATGTTATTAGTGGCTTATGATGTACAGGCTGTATATACTTCCATCCTACCACAGGAAGCACGCAATGCAGTGGCCTTAGCCTCTGAGACTCATCCTAGACCCATAACAGTACCTACTGATTTTTTGGTACAATTGATGGATTTAGCTTTATGGAATAACCACTTTGGGGCTGATTCTATAAACAGCGCCTATCTTCTAGGTGCTGCTTAGTGTGGTTGTTAATCAAGTTCCTGGAGGAGAAGTCCATAGTCTGTTATTGAGAGAGACATGGGGGAAGCCACTGCCTGCCCTGGATCGGTAGCATGGAATGTTGCTACTCCCTGGGGTTCCGGAATCTTTTGCTACTCTTCGGGATTCCAAAATCATGCTATTCTTTAGGATTCTGAATGGAATGTTGCTACTTTTTGGGTTTTAGCCAGGTACCACCGTGAGAACGGGCTACTGGGCTTGATGGACCATTGGTCTGACCCTGTAAGGCTATTCTTATGTTCTTAACTACTAGGCACCATTTACAGTGGGCTTAGGTGTTGCTAGGCATCCTAGTGGTACTGCCAGTATATTAGGCCAGGGTTTTCCTGTTCTAATTTGCTGGTAGCTACCACAGATGCCTAACGACACCTGTGTAATACCACTCCTATTCTCCACCCCTAATCATGCCTATTTTTCAGGTAAGTGTCATCAGGTGCCATTAGGTGCCTCAACTTAGCCATTGCTAGGCATCATGTATAATTCCATGTACAATTTTAATTAATCATTTTAAATTAGCTTTTAATAGTATGGTCAATTACCTCACCAATTAAAATAATCTAAAAAATTTGCCGCCCCACCCCTCGTCTTTTATAAAACCGAGGTGTGCTTTTTTAGCACCGGCTGTGGTGGTTACAGCTTTGATGCTCATAGGAATTCTATGAGCATCGGAGCTGTTACCGCCACAGCTGACGCTAAAAACTGTGCCACAGTTTTGGAAAAAGGGGGGAGGGGTTAAGTTGTCTGCGGATTTCGGCTAGGCATCGCTAGATGTCAATGATAAGGACACCTAAACTAGGCACCTTTTATAAAATTCTCCTCTTTGTGTTTGATAATACCTATTTTTCCAACTGAAGGGAGTGGCGGTAGGCGCATCTTTTGCTCCCTCTATTGCTAACATTTTTCTGGCACAGTTTGAAAATCATTGGATATATTCTTTTGGCCATTTTGCTCATGCGCTGTGCTGACATCAATGCATCGACGATATATTTGTACTTTTGTCTGGCGTGGAATAAGAACTCCATTGCTTTGCAATGGAGTTAAATAATTACAGTGGCATAGTAAGGGTGAACGGTGCCCGGGGGGGTGGTGCCCCTCTCCTGCCCTCTTCCACGCCCCCCCCCCCCCGCCACTCTTGTGCGCCTCCTTCCCTTTCCAAGTACCTCTTAAAGTTCTCCGGCGTGAGCAGTATGCAGCCCATGTCAGTGTCAGATCACCCTTTGATGTCACTTCATAGGCGCGGGTCCCGGAAGTGACATCAGAGAGCACCAAAGGCAAAGGACGCACATGGCAAGGAGAGGAGCAGGGAGCGAGCAAGTGAGCAGTCAGGCAAGCGAGCGGGGGGAGGGGGGAATGCACTCCCTTAGGAAGACCACGCCTGGGGCGAACCACACACCCCCTCCGCACCCCTGCACTATGCTACTTCATGACTATAAACAACAAATCCCTTTTTTGGAAGCATTAATTCAATATGATCATGGAGTTCTTCACACTGTGGCTTTGACTACACATACAGATCATAATATTTTAGTACAGTAGAAAAGCACCCCTCACCCCCATGCGAAGGGTAGTCTGCCTTTTTCGCAATTCTTATGGTATCATTGGATTTCTGATTTGAGTCAAGAATACATGCAAGCCGTTCAAGCTCTGATAACTGAAATTTGAACAGAGTTTATTCAAAAAAGGTAGTGAAAAATCCTTATAGTAGGGCCTATTTTAGTATTGGGGAACTAATGTTGCAGTCACACGAGAGAATCAACTGATTCAATGATAGCTTGTGTATTAAAATGCACTACTCTGTTCCCTAAGATAGTTGCATGTCCCAAACATCATTGGCGGGTGATGTCAGTGCATCCTAACTTTTCAGGAGTTTTGCATGTCTCAAACATCACTGGCAGATGATGTCAGTGCATCCTAACTTTTCAGGAGTTTTTCATTGGGCTGCTTTTTTCCTGGGGGTGCTAAATGGAGCCAATGATATTAATTTGGGTCTCTAGTTACCAAGCAGTGAAAGAGAGATTCTGCTGTAGAGCATTGAGGCTCCATTTGTTTAATAATTATATTTAGAGTTGCCCTGTTCTGTTGAAAAGAATATATTATTATCTCGTATAATAGCAAACAGGTAATTACATTTTGATAAAATTAGTACATGGCCATTAATTTAGAAATTGGCAAATAAGCCATTTTCTGACTATGGTAAAAATGGCCTTAGCGTGTTGGAAAGAAGCCACAGTCTACTCTAAAGTTTTAAATTAAAGGATGATTTTTCAAAATTGTAGTATAGGTGGCTTTCTCTCAGTCTCTTTTACTATATTTTTTATATGTTTTTTGCAAACTTTATACCTTTTTTTTTTTTCTTCATTGCAGGGCAAAACTATTTGACCAAACAGTCTGCAGTACAGAAATTGAAAATTCTTTTGTTGAAGAAATACCTTTCGCTTAAAACAACTGAGGCAAGATAAAATGACATGTGTGCTAATGATGTATTTTATGAGCCACCATCTGTTTCAGAAAAGGTCAGAGAAAAATGGCAACTGCTACTCAAGTGATTGGTGAGGTGGGGGAAGGGGGTGAAAAAATGGGCCTAATCTAAACATGACAAGAAGCTCTTGTGACATCATATAAATGCCATAATTGGGAAGTGGTAAATTGAGCAGGGCTGCCTTTGATGTGTCAATAAACAAGTTCAAGGTGACATGTTGGATCAATACTGCGCGACAAGAATCATCCGACAAATTTACTGCAAAGTAATTGGGTGCAAAATGACTCAACTCAACCTTCACACTGCAGAAAATCAAACAAACAGCCAACCTACAGGCAACAGTTTGTACATGTCAAATGCTGTATACGGTACAGGGCTCAAGACTATTAAGGTTGTTTTAAAGGACTTGAAAAAATAATAATGGAATTCTTTATCGTGAAATTGACCTGAAGCATTGACATAAACCCTTGGAAGATATACAAATAAGATGAAAAAACAATTCCTATAATAAAAAATGTATTTATATATAGTATTTATGTGTGTGCCTACATGTGTTTATATATATGTTGGGATAGCCAAACACAATTCAAATATAAAGCTATCAATCTGTCTATCTATATAACTATCTAAAGAAGTTTTAAAAAAGCAGATTTTAGAATATAACAGCATAAGTTTTTTGTAAACAGCTCACCGAATAATCTGAAATGTCTAATAGAGATATTTAAAATTATTAGGGAGATTTTAGAAAGGATGTACAAATCAGAACTGAGATGTCCAGGCTGGGACTTCTCAAGTTCTGATATAGTATTTTAGAGCAGGATCCGCTGAAACAGAGCCAGTTTTAAAATGCTTTATATTCAGGAATGGACATGTGTGTACCAGTTACATGCAGAGGAAGCATCCTATTTATAAGAAACATGGCCGTGTATACACATTGGTTAAAAATAGCAACATATGTACACATTTATGCATGCAATTATAGAAACTTACATGTGCCTTTTTTCAAAGCTGTCCCAGAGCCTTGTATCCATTGACACTTTTGCGTTCAGGTGGAGGGGGAGGTGGCACAAAAACCACTGAGGGTTGGATTCTCAAACCTTACCATGCCCTTAACGATGGGCGCTAAACCGGTTCCAGCCGGCTTAGCGTGACAGTATTTTGCCGGATATCAGAATGGCTCACCGTGGTCTTTTCTGAGCTTCCTAGCAGTCTCTGATTCTGCTGTGCAAATGTAGTACAACAAGGTCATTAATATTAAAATGGTAGTAAAATGGACTCAGTAATATTTAAATGAGTACTCCGGGTGATTCTCTATCATTGCTGTCGGGGAGTTGTCAGGGGGCAGGGGACCTCGGCGGCAGGAAGGAGAACATAAGAATAGCCTTACTGGGTCAGACCAATGGTAACTCGTTCTCACGGTGGCCAATCCAGGTCACTAGTACCTGGCCAAAACCCAAAGAGTGGCAATATTACATGCTACCGATCCAGGACAAGCAGAGGCTTCCCCCATGTCTTAATAACAGACACGGACTTTTCCTCCAGGAAAACCAGCTACGCTATCTGCTTTTACCACAACCTCTGGCAACACGTTCCGGAGGAGTGGGCATCCCTCTTGCTGTCCTTCAATTTAAAGGTACGGGGTGTCGGGGTGGGGGAGGGGTTGTTGGGAGTGTCATCAGAATCCAGTTCTATATATCCTTATAATTGACATTTGAAGTATACAGTAGTTAAGGGGTCCTTTTATTAAGGTGCGCTAACCGATTTAGCGTGCACTAAAGATTAGCGCGTGCTAAATGCCAAGGCATCCATGATATTCTATGGGCGGCTTAACATTTAGCATGCGCTAATCTTTACCATGTGATAAATCGGTTAGCATGCCTTAAAAAAAGACCCCTAAGTTTTTTTAAATATTTCTCTGATTCGAACTTTCCATCGCGTGAATCTGAAATACTTTCCCTCTGAGCCTCCAAAGCAATTGTGTTAAATTGTTAAATGAATACCCATTTCTGTGTTATGGCCTGCTAATCAATTTTTTTATATTGAAAAATCTACCCCATGCACTAAAGAGTTAAAATCAATGCGGAGGCTTCAAAAATAATGTTTGAATTATTTATATTCTTAGTTTGCACGCTTATAATTTATAGTATTACTTTCTTTTCGCCATGCAATTTTACATTCTACCTTCCAATGTCTATGTCTATAGAAATATAAAACAAAAAGCTATTATCCAGATGTTATAATTTTAACAATTCTTGTTACCAGATTATGCATATACTGTACACTTCTTAAAACAGTGTTCCTCACTCTTAATTGGTTCACAAGTTCTCTCCATGCACATTTTTAAAATAATTCATTTTTCAGATATCACAATGCACGCGCATTTTAAGGTTCTTGTTTGTATTGCGGATACGGACCTTTGAAATTCAATTTGTTAATGCATAGTGGTCCAACAAATGACAGGTGGTATGTTCTGGAAGAAATCTGAAGTTTTCATCTTCCAGGAAATGACAGAGCTTGTATAGCAATCCAAAGCAAAGGGCTGTAGGTTCTCATAAAGCTGAAAACCCCACCAATAACTCCTGGGTATATTGATGGCTGCTCCACTTGACTGCAGTATATTGGTAAGCTTAGGGCACCCAAAGTAGAAACATTGCTGGAAATTGCAAGGATGTCAAGACCTGGGGTGAAAAATCTACAGATAAGGAAAAAATTGGTGCCTTCTTCCTACCCCCCCCCCCTCCAAAACAGGAAGAATTATTGGTGAGGAATGCAGAGGCTAAGTAAAAATAGCCTTGTCTTATGTGAGCCCTGAAATCTATCACTTACTGAGATGATATACTTTAAATCAGAGTCTTCTGTGCTCTTATTACAGATAACAGAAAAAAAAGCATTCAGTTTGCACTGACTGATAGTAGAACAGTTATTCCTGAAGTCATAGCTGAAGGCATAAGTTGAAATTGAAGATCTCTTGTGGAACCTAAGCAACTATGCTTTTCCATCACAACCCTTGTGTCCAGTTCACCACGCAGGAACGTACAGTATATTTTCTCATTTCTCAGTTGGCTTCTACTAATAATCTCCTTAAACATATGTATGCAATTTGTATATATATGACCATGGGCTCCTTTTACGAAGCCGCGTTAGTGGTTTAATGTGCATAATTGCGCGCACTAAAATGCCGGCCGCACTAGACGCTAACGCCAGCGTTGAGCTGGCTAGTTCTAGCCGCGTAGCTAAAAAGCTGCGGGCGCTAAAACCACTAACGCGACTTCGTAAGAGGAGCCCTATGTCTTTCTCCAAGATTTTGCAGCCTTTAATACTTCAGGCCTGAAATATCAAATTAATGGAATTTGTAAAAAAACAAAATAAAAAACCAGGTTCAAGTTCAAGTTCAATTTATTTAATATACCGCATATATAAGAACATAAGAACATAAGAAATGCCTTCACCGGATCAGACCGTGGTCCATCCTGTCCGGCGATCCGCGCACGCGGTGGCCCATTTAGGTACTCCTTTTTGGAGACCCGGATTTCCCGTATCCCTCAATATGATTTGCAAGAAGGTGTGCATCCAACTTGCGCTTGAAACTCAGAACAGTAGTCTCCGCCACAACCTCCTCCGGGAGAGCATTCCAAGCGCCAACCACTCACTGTGTGAAACAGAACTTCCTAACATTTGTCCTAAACCTGCTGCCACTCAGTTTCAGGCTATGACCCCTTGTCCGTGTCACCTCCAAAAATGTTAGTAATGCTGTTTCCTGGTCTATTTTATCAAATCCTTTTAATATTTTAAAAGTCTCTATCAAATCCCCTCTCAATCTTCTCTTCTCGAGGGTGAATAGTCCCTCCTGTGCATTTATGCCGCAGAAGTATTTAAATGTCTCTATCAAATCTCCTATCTTCCTCCTTTCTTCCAAAGTACAGTGGAACCTTAGTTTGCGAGCATAATTCGTACCAGAAGCATGCTCGTAAACCAACATGCTCATATAGCAAAGCGAGTTTCCCCATAGGAAGTAAGGGAAACTCGCTTGATTGGTTCCACATTCCCCCCCCCCATGAGGCCACCAGTGCTGCTCGTTTCCACCCCACTCCACCACATCCCAAAAAGACCCTCCCACCCCCGAGGCCACTGGCGCACTTCCACCCCACCCCCAAGAACCGGAATCGCCCTCCCATCTGCGAGCCCCCAGCCCCCCCCCCGAGAACCTCATTAGAATCTCAGAGAGAGCGAGAGCCAGAAGGCCTTGAGCATGCGCAGATGCTCAAGGCCCAGGTGCGCCAACCGATTAGCACACCCTAATTGAATTAGCGCAAGCTAAACGCTAACACGCGTATGCTAATCTATGGATGCATTCGCGTTTAGCGCATGCTAATTTGATTAGCACGCGCTAATCGGTTAGCGCACCTTAGTAAAAGAGGGGGTAAGTGGTTTACAATAAAATGTAAAAAGAATTTTAAAAATGAATTAAAAAAAAAATAAAATAAAATAAAATGGGGTAGGGGAAAAAAAATAAATAAAAAATAGACAGAACATGAAATGGAGAAACAGTAAGAGAGAACCAAAAAACAATGTGGAGAAATGATGGTCCTGAGATGGACTTTATTAGTATTAAAATAATATTAAAACTTGGCAAACCACATAAAAACCTCTAGGACGCAGTCTGCTGAAAGCTTTGGACCCTGGTCCGTGTTTTGACAGAATGTCTTCTTCAAGGGTTCCTATGAAGTCCTATTGTAAAGATACGTGGCTAAAAATGCCAGTCGGAAATATTAAGGGTTCTCCTTTACAAACAGTAATCAATATTAAGATTCTAGGAATTATCTTTGATTACAAATTAACTTTCCATGATCACATTAGTAGCATTATTAAATCCACCTTTTTCAGACTCCGCCAAATTCGCTCAGTTTCACAATTTCTCTGTCCAAAATCTCTTAACATTCTCATTCATTCTCTGGTGATTTCTAAAATTGACTATCGCAACACCCTATTTAAGGGAATTGCACAAAATGAAATCAAACGTATACAAATTATTCAGAATGCTTCTATCAAGCTTATATCTAAAGCCAAGAAGTTTGATCATGTAACACCTCTCCTTAAGAAAGCACATTGGCTCCCGGTAGCTCACCGGATAACATTCAAATCTCTTCTTTATAAAACTCCTGCTTTCATTTATAAATTATTAATTCCCTACACGCCTAATACAACATTGAGATCTAATGAACAGCATTTGCTGACGATCCCTTCTCTTAAAATTATCAATACAAGACGGCAATTTATTTTTTCTATCACAGCCCCCCAAACATGGAATTTGCTTCCTATCTATTTGAGGGAAGAAAACAACTTGAAAAGATTCAAGAGTAAATTAAAGAGCTTTCTTTTTAAAGATGCCTTTGATATTTAACCAGCTAGTTTCCTAGCCAATTTTAACCATAGAAACATAGAAGATGACGGCAGAAAAGGGCTACAGCCCATCAAGTCTGCCCACTCTGCTTACCCACCCCCTGTCTATGCCCTAATGACCCAATTTCCTTATCTTGACCCTCGTAGGGATCCTACATGGGTATCCCATTTATTCTTAAAGTCTGGCACGCTGTCTGCCTCGATCACCTGCACTGGAAGCTTGTTCCAATGATCAACCACTCTCTCTGTAAAGAAATACTTTCTGGTGTCGCCATGAAATTTTCCGCCCCTGAGTTTGAGCGGGTGCCCTCTTGTGGCCGAGGGGTCCCTTGAGAAAGAAAATATCATCTTCCACTTCGACACGTCCCGTGAGGTACTTAAATGTTTCGATCATGTCTCCCCTCTCCCTACGTTCCTCGAGAGTGTAGAGCTGCAATTTGTTCAGTCTCTCTTCGTACGAGAGACCCTTGAGCCCCGAGATCATCCTGGTGGCCGTCCGCTGAACCGATTCAATTCTGCGCACATCTTTACTGTAATGTGGCCTCCAGAATTGCACACAGTACTCCAGATGAGGTCTCACCATGGCCCTGTACAACGGCATTATGACTTCAGGCTTTCGGCTGACGAAACTTCTATTGATACAACCCAATATCTGCCTTGCCTTAGATGAAGCCTTCTCCACTTGATTGGCAGTTTTCATGTCTGCACTGATGATTACTCCTAAATCTCGTTCTGCTGAAGTCCTAGTTAAAGTTTCTCCGTTCAAGAAGTACGTCCTGCATGGATTTCCGCTTCCGAGGTGCATGACCTTACATTTCTTAGCATTGACGCCTAGCTGCCAAGTTGAGGACCAACTTTCCAATGTAAGCAGGTCCTGCGCCATATAATTCTGTAAACTTCATTCACTTACTATATTACATAGTTTGGCGTCATCGGCGAATAGTGTTATTTTACCTTGAAGCCCTTGAGTCAGATCCCCTATGAATATGTTGAAAAGGAGTGGACCCAGGACCGAGCCCTGCGGCACTCCACTGGTCACCTCCAATGTTTTACCTTACTGTAGAATTTTATTGTAGATTTTTAAATTCCCCTTTCCTCATGTACTCCCCCTGAATGTCTTGTTTTCTTTCAAATAACTTATAGTTCTTTTCCCTTCCTCTCCTTGTGTTCTTAGTTTTGTCAAGTCTGTCTATAGTCCTACTGGACTTAGCTTTTGTTAGTATTGTATTGTTTCCCAAACTTTGTAATTTTATTATCATGTACATCGCTTAGAATTATGATTAAGCGATTAATCAAAACCTCATTAAACTTGAAACTTAAAGTTGAAACTTGAAAGTGATCCGTAAAAGCTGTGTGCAGGACGTGGGCTCAAAAAGCCGAGTGAAAAAGTAAGACAACCGTAGAAACTTCAGGAACGGAACGAATTGATAGGTTACGATGAAACAAACAAACAAAAAATAGTTGGGGATAGGGAAAGAATGAACGATGTGGTTAGGGATGGAGAAAAAAAAATTGTGTTCTTTCTGCCCACACTTAGGCCCTCTTTTACAAAGGTGTGCTACATGTTTTTAGCACGGATTTAGTGTGCGTTAAATCAACGTGTGCGCTAACCGCTAACGCGTCCATAGGATAACATGCACATGTTAGTGTTTAGCGCGTGTTTAGTGCATGCTAATATTTAGCGAGCGCTAAAAAGCTTAGCGCACCTTTGTAAAAGAGGGGGTAAGGCCCTCTTTTACTAAAGTGCACTAACCGATTAACACACGCTAATTGATTTAGCACGTGCTAAACGCTAACGCGTGCATGTTAGTCCATGGATGCATTAGCGTTTAGAGCGCAGTAATTGGTTAGCGCACCTTGGTAAAAGAGGGGGTAAGTGAAATGAAAAATTTCAGGAATGCCAGTGTATGTAACTCAAACTCAACTCAGAAAAAATACAAATTCTTCCTGGCGAGTCCGAATGACAAAATCAAAGATACTTCAATTTCCTTGAACGGTCAGATCTTTCCTATTGCTGACTCCATAAAAATTCTGGGAGTGACGCTGGACCGCTACCTCACTCTAGATGTTCACGCAGAATTACTGGTTAGAAAAGGCTTCTCGACATTATGGAAGCTAAGAACCATCAGAAAGTACTTCGATGCAGCATCATTCCGCTTACTGGTGCAATCTTCCATTTTAAGCCTGCTCGACTATTGCAACATCATTTATCTAGGGTCTTTCAAGAAAACCATCCAAGACTCCGAATCATACAAAATTCGGCAGTTCGACTGATTTTTGGTATAAAAAAATGGCAACATATAACCCCCTACTACCAAAAACTTCACTGGCTGCCCCTAGAAGCAAGAGTGTTGTTCAAATTTGCCTGTCTATGTTTCAAATCCATTCAAGGTTTGGCCCCCATATATTTAGTTTCCCACTTAACTTGGACTGTTCCACCAGGCCTACACACAGAGTACATATGTTTAGCCACCCATCATTAAAGGCCTGCCGATTCAAGAGATACCTGGGCAGAACTCTTACTTTCCAGGCAGGCCAACAGAATGGTTGGCTGGGTAACATCATTAAGCACTCCTCATCCTATCTTAACTTTAGAAAACTAGTTAAAACAAACCTGTTCAACCGATTTGTAACCAAGAACTCTTAATGCCTTACCATGTACGCTTCCTACATGTATTCTATGTCTCTACACTGTATCTATCACTCTGACTTTCTCCCACTCAACTTGTATTCGCCCTCTCCACATGTATTCGACAACGTCATTGTAATTATTTTCGCTGATTGTCCAGCTCTTCTTGTTGTAAACCGCCTCGAACTACCATGGCCTTGGCGGTATATAAGAATAAATTATTATTACTATTATTAAATGTTGCCTGCTACATTTACAAAGTAAGGAGATTAAGAACAGAAAGCCAAGGAAAAATAGTATGTCTTTAATTGTACCTTATAAGTTTCAAATGATTTTTCTAAGCAAACAAAAAGAGGCAGAGAGTTCTAGAGAGTGGGAGCCATGACAGAGAAAGAAGAATTTCTATGAAAATCAAGGAAGAATTTTTGTAAAGAAGGAATGACTAATAACTGTAATAATGACTGTAATCCTTGCAGAGCCTAGCATCTCAAAGGTAGCGGTATTGTAGTATGGACTGCAAGACAGCGTAACCAATCAGCTTGCAGTTCTACCTTGTTCTGAGATTTCATTGGATAAGTCTCGTACAACATGATACTGTTTTACTGTCTGAAAGCCAAGTGGCCTAAACAGGGTTATGGTTCTGTGCCTGGTATTGGTTTGTTTGCAGCCACAGAGTTGGGGAGGTAGCAGCTAATGAATGAGAGAGCAGCGGGGAGGGAGTATAGGTTGCTGTTTCTATTTCTTGCTATTGCCACAGACATAGGAAGACGGTGGCATGACGGATGTGCTTATGAGGGAGTAAGTGACTATGGTGTGGGATGGGATGGGATGGGATGGGGAGAAAAAAATAGAGATGGATGGAGCAATGCTGGATATTGGTAGTGGAGGGAGAAGGAGAGGGAAAGATTGATGGATGATGGTGGTTGTTGATGACTGGGAGAGCAGAAAGAGACAGGTGGGCAAAGCTGGATGTATAGGGAGGAAAGATAGATGAGGCAATGTTGGATGGTGGGGAAAGCGGGGGTGGGGGAAGGCAGACAGAAAGAACCATGTTAGATAGTGGAAGGAGACAGACAGAGGGGTAATGTTGGATGATGGCGATAGGGCAAGAGGGCAAAAAAATGGAGATATTGGATGGTGGAAAGAGAAAGATAAAATAGACATGAGATCTCTGATGGGGAAGGAGAGAAAGAGGATATGAATGGTAGATGGGGGAAAGAAAGAGAGAAAGAAGATTCTGGATGGCTGGAAGGAGGAAAGATGCACACACAAAGAAGAGACACTGCATGTCTGGATGGGAGAGAGAGGGAGAGAGACAAGATGCTGAATGACTGAGGAATGAGAGATACAAACAGAGAGGAGATACTGTATTATCAGGGAAGGTGAGTGTGTGAGAGAGAAGAAAAGCTGCATAGCTGGAGAGGGGAGTTAAAATCCACACCCACATACACAGAGGAGATATTGCATGGCTGCTGAAGAAAGGGACACATAGAGGGGAGATATTGGGCATTTGGAAAGACGAGAAAATAGAGTGAGATGATACTGAAAAACAGGGCTAACCAGAATGAACAGATACATGAATGAGTAGATAAATATTAGCAGAAATTAGAGAAGCTATCAAGCTGGTTAATACAGCAAGAATGAGTGATTTAATTTACCCCAATATTGACTGGATAAATATAACTTCAGAGCATGCTAGGAATGTGAAGTTCCTGAATGAAATCAAGGACTGCTTTGTGCAGCATCTGGTCAAGAAGCCAAGAGGGGGAGCAGTTCTAGATCTAGTCCTTAATGGACCACATGATCTGGTGCAAGAGGTCACGGCGCTGGGGCCACATGACAACAATGATCATAACATGATCAGATTTGACTTAATAATCAGGTTAGGTACACACAGGAAAGGCAATACATTGACACTTATCTTTCAAAAAGAAGGCAATGTTAATGAGGAGAAAATGGTAAAAAAAAAAAAAAAAAAATCAAAATCTTAGCAGAGCAGCTGCAAAGGTCAAAAATTTACCTCAGGTATGTATGGAGGTTGTTCAAAAATGCCATCCTGGAGTCTCAGACCAGTTATATTCCACATATTACAAAAAGGCAGAAGGAAGATAACAGCCAGCATAGTTATAAAAAAGTGAGGTGTTGGAGGCTATTAGATCTAAAAGAACATCCTTCAGAAAATGGAAGAAGGATCCAACTGAGGATAATCGAAAACAGTATAAGAAATGGTGAGTCTCGTGCAAAGCACTGATAAGGGAGGCAAAAAGAGACTTTGAAAAGAGGATTGCCTTGGAGGCTAAAACACATAGTAAAAACTTGTAAAAAGCTGGTAAAAGAATCTGTTGGACCGTTCGATGATTGAGAGGTAAAAGGGTCATTCAGGGAGGTAAAGGCCATATATATATATATATATATATATATATATAGAGAGAGAGAGAGAGAGAGAGAGAGAGAGAGAGAGAGAGAGAGAGAGACTAAAGGGATCAATTTAAAAAAAAAAGAAAGACATCCAAAAAGTGACCTAAAGGGGCAGATGGATGGGTTTTTTTTCACAAACCCTCCCAATTTGCTATTTTCAAAACCTATATTCTAGACCAGTGGTTCTCAACCCTGTCCTGGAGGACCACCAGCCAGTCAGGTTTTTGGGACAGCCCTAATGAATATGGATGAGAGAGATTTGCATATAACCGAGGAGACAGGCATGCAAATCTGCCCCATGCATATTTACTAGGGCTAACCTGATAACCTGACTGGCTGGTGGTCCTCAAGGACAGGGTTGGGAACCACTGGTCTAGACAGATATCTATGCTGTTGCGCAGGATTTCGTCTACATCTCAAGGATGTGTGTTAGAGGCATGGTGTGGGCAGACTCATGACTCGGACATCTTTCTGCCATAATCAGACATTTAAGAATAAGTCCAGGATGCAATTTGGACATCTGGAGAGAGACCTGTTTTAACAACAGGGAGAGTGTGGCACAGTGAACCTACAAGTGTGTTCATTCTGCTGCCCCTCAATATCTCTCCTCCCTTCTCTCTCCTTATACACCTCCCTTCCTCAGATAAGTCACTCTTAGCGTTACCCTTCTCCTCCACTGCCAATTCCAGACTTCGTTCCTTTCATCTAGCTACCCCCTATGCCTGGAATAAATTATCCGTGTTTGTCTGTCAAGCCCCTTCCCTTCCAGTGTTTAAAAGCAGACTGAAAACCCACCTTTTTGATATAGCTTTCAATCCTTAACCCTACTCCTCTGCCCTCCAACCCAGCCAGCTTAACTGTATCCATGACATCCTGTTTGTCTTTGAGAAGTAGAGCTGAGCTTGAGATGTCATAATGCCTCATTCCACCAATATGAGCCAACTCATCAGTGATATCACAATGGCTTGATTGTCCTGTACTCCCCTCTGGCCTCCAACCCAGCCAGCAGATTAACCGTTCCCCTTAACTGTATCCATGACATCCTGTTTGTCTGTCTTGCCTGTTTAGATTGTAAGCTCTTTCGAGTAGGGACTGTTTTCTTACTCTTTGTGACTCTGTATAGAGCTGCGTGTGTCTGATAGCGCTAAAGAAATAATTAATAGTAGTAGTGGTCAAACTTTTATGTAGAGCAAAAAATTCTTATCATGTTACTCCCTTCCTAATTAAGGCACACTGGTTACCCATTTCATATAATCTAATCTAATCTTCCAAGTTTCAAGTTTCAAGTTTATTCAATCTTTTGATGGATCGCCTATAACAATTTCTAAGCGATGTACATAATATAATAATAAAAGATAAGAAACTTAACATAATAATTATATTAACATAACATAAAATAAAAACATTTAAAACATACTTGAGGGGCAAATCTGTGCAGGTTCTAGGCGACTTACAGTGAAAGGAGAGTGAGGGTAAGAGGGGACCGGGGAGAGACAGGGAGGACTGAAGGGAAGGCTTAGGAGAAGAGGGGAGATAGAAGGAGCACATCGTTTGATTTATAAGATTCTTCTCCTAACTTTTAAAACCAAAATGACACAATCCCCGTGATTCATTAACAGATATCTTACTCAATACCCTCACGATCTTTATGTTAGAGCAATCATAACCTACTAGAGATCCCATCAACCCAACACATTGTATATGATACGACTAGAAAATCAATTTTTCCCGTTACTGCTCCAATGCTATGGAACAGTATGCCATCACAGAATGAATTACTGTATTTAATAACATTATACGAGGGTCATTTCATAAATAATGCACACTATTTTTTTTTTTTAATTTACATGTTTTATTTTTTTTTCAAGTATTTCTTTACAATCCTTCAGTCTCCCTGCTTTGCAATGACCATGTCCCAACATCCTGGAAGCTTCATTATTCCATCCAAGACACCGTTTGTTCAGTTGCCGAATGGCTTGGATACTGGCGGAAGAAAGCTCTTCCAGAGATGCAAAATGATGTCCCCGCATAGGTTTTTTCAACTTTGAAAAAAGGTCAAAGTCTGGTGGACTCATGTCTGGACTGTAGGGAGCATGAGGTAACACCTCCCAGCTGTATTTGCATAGTTTTTCAATGATGAGTGGAGAGCTCCATCTTCCCCACGACCATAAAAATTTCCATAAGCTCAATCAAAAGTCAAACAAATGATGATTTTTGCTTATGATCATGAAGGCATCATCATCACAGACAAAGTTCCATGTGGAAGAAATGTCACAGCAGTGTATTATTGTGATTTTTTTGCAAAAAATGCGCAGAAAAATGCCCAAAACCCAACCTCAGTTGCTCTTGGCTGGGCCACTCATTCTTCACGACAACGCTTGCCCACACATAGGGAATGTCATTGAAAAACTACACGAATACAGCTGGGAGGTGTTACCTCATGCTCCCTACTGTCCAGACATGAGTCCACCAGACTTTGACCTTTTTTCAAAGTTGAAACAACTTATGCGTGGACATCATTTTACATCATTTTGCATCATTGTGCAGGTGCTACACAATGCAGATACATACCAACAAAACTATCCAAAAAGCTTTCATCACCATGCGCAACCTGCGGAAAATAAAAAAATTCTTTGACAAAGTACAATACAGGATCATAGTCCAATCACTTGTGCTAGGACTTGTAGACTACTGCAACATCCTTTATCTACCATGTCCCACCAATATGATTAAACAACTACAGACAGTACAGAACACAGCTCTCAGACTCATCTTTTCGCTAGGAAAATATGATCACATCACCAATGCCTATCTAGACTCTCACTGGCTACCGATACGAGCAAGAACCCAATTCAAACTATACTGTCTACTATTCAAAGTACTAAACGGAACTGCACCTATCTACCTAAACAACCACCTACACCGAAACCTTTCACCCAGAATAAGGAGAACCCAGATCCCGTTCACCTACCCCCCACTCAAAGGCACTAGACGCAAAAAAACTATATGATAACCTACTTGCTACACAGGCGGCGAAACTTGACCCCACCATCTCCAAGCTGCTGATCACAACTACTGACTATAAAGCGTTCCGAAAAGATATCAAAACCATACTATTCAAAAAACACATCCCAACAACCTAATCTCCCCTCATTCCCTATCCCTACCGCTCTTTCCTTGCAATTCCTCCCTTTCAGGCAACATTTAATCAAGTCTCTATGACGATACGTCAATACATACCCGGAAACATTGTAACCACTAAATATCTCAAAACGTCCGATACCTCTACTTATAAACTGAATCTAGCTTTCTGTAATGTAAAGTTATGCTATGTATAATAATGTAATGTAAAGTTATGTAAGTACTGTAAGGTAATGTAAAGAAATGCAAAGTAAATCTACGTAAAGCTATGTAAAGTAATGTATGAAAAGTAAGGTATGCAAAGTTTGTAAAGTAATGTAAAGTATTATATTGTCATCGTCTGGAAATGACCAGCCATCTTCTAATGTAATCCGCTTAGAACCGCAAGTTACAAGCGGAATAGAAATCACTAATGTAATGTAATCTCTGGAAGAGCTTTCTTCCACCAATATCCGAGCCATTCGGCAACTGAACAAAACGGTGTCTTGGATGGAATAATGAAGCTTCCGGGATGTTGGGACACGGTCATTGCAAAGCAGGGAGACTGTATTGAAGGATTGTACAGAAATACTTGAAAAAAATAAAATAAAACATGTAAATTAAAAAAAATAGTGTGCATTATTTAAGAAATGACACTCGTAAGACACCCCATTTAACATATTCAGTTGTTCCTGAGAGCAGTTTGACACTTTGACACTCAAGTTTGACTTTATAGCATATAATGTTTTGTCTCGCTATAAACTCCCAGTAAATTACAAATTAAAATACATAAAACAAGTCACCATTTACTACCTAAAAATTTCCATTGCAGAATGAATGGTCTGATCCACATTGTGCTAGGTGGGTTTTCATTGGTAACGGCCATGGAATATTGCTACTCCTTTGGTTTTGGCCAGGTGCTAGAGACCTGGATTGGCCACCATGAGAATGGGTTACTAGGCTTGATGGATCATTGGTCTGACCAGTAAGGCTATTGTTATGTTCTTAGTCATGAGGGATACATATTTTTCTCCCAGCACACAAGACTACCTCTACACTAGGTGGATAAGCAAGAACAAGTGAGTTTGAAGAGAGTATTAGCACTTAACTCACTGGCAGGACATGCTGTGCTAGCCTCTAACCTGGCACATCTAGGTTTCCCATCTAGGAAAGTGGGTGGATCTTGATACACTGCCCTTCTGTGGTTACTATCATAATAGTCTACGTATTATTGTTTACCACTACTAATGACTGGGATGTCATTTCAGAGCGGTTTACATGAGCTCCTGTAATGGTGTTACAATACAGAGTTCACATTTTAAATGGTTCTCAATATAGACACAATTATACCATAATTAGCCATCCTACATATATACATATAATACTATTAGTACCACGTATTATGTTCATATTAAATCCTATGTTCATTCTATTGGTATCATACTATTATTATTCATACTATTAGTGTCATGTATTGTGTTCTTAGTACATTCTGTGTTCATAGTACATCCTACTTATTTGCACACCTGTACTGTGTTCTATGTTCATTTTGGATTTACAAACTTCCTGATAATTTGTTTATCATATCTTCTGCACTTCTGGGTATCTCTAGTATGTTTCTAATGGGGGTTAGCCAGCTATCGCCTCTATGTTAGCCAACTATCTCCTCTACGTAGTCTGTGAAGAGGATGATCTTTATCCCTTCCTTATTTTATACCTGGGCCAATGGAGGGTTGGGTGACTTATCCAGAGTCACCAAGTGCTATAGTGGAAATTGAACCTAGCTCCTCAGGTTGTCAGACTACTGCACTAACCACACCAGAAGCTCCTGCCTGTACTCAGTCTGCAAACTGTGAACCACAAAACAAGAAGACCCAATGTTCCACAGAAGAAGGAGCAATTCAAAAGTAAACAAGCTGTGGAAAAATGCAATGTTCTTGACTTTCCTTTATTTTTTCAAGATATCTTCGAAAAATAGTAGAATTAGTCCACATCAAACGTGTAAAAGACTTGTCTATGCTTTCTACTTTGGACTCTTCGAGACTGTTCGTCTTTATTTTAAGGATTCTTTGAGACATCAATATCAACTACCTGTTTCTGTCTGGACCCTCGAAAAAGGCTTGTCAGCCGAAACACAGCCCGTGTCGGGTCACGGTAGTCTTTTGCATGTTTGATGTGGACTAATTCTACCATTGTTTGAAGATATCTTGAAAAAATAAAGGAAAGTCAAGAACATTGTGTTTTTCCACAGCTTGCTTTTTTTGTGTACTCAGTCTGCAATCTAGCCTACCCACAGCGGGAGCCATCAACAGGGGTAGCTGCAGGCCTCTGTGCAACCACCCAGGTTCCTGCTAAAGTGATCTGAACTTGACCATTCTCACGCGCATGAGCTGGATTATGAATGGAGAAGTATTTTACGACAAAATGAAGCTTTTTGTTTGAATAGGTATATGGAAGCTTGGATCACAATAGATGAATATGGGGCTCATAATCGAAAGAGAAAAACATCCAAAAACCGGCCTAAGTCGGCACTTGGATGGACATTTCTCAAAAACGTCCAAGCGCCGAAAATAAAACATGGTCTAAGTCACAAAAACCCACCTAAAGTCACCACATAAGCACTGCAAACACATAACGCAGACCCCCCACGCACTACCCCAGTGATCACCGACCTCCCCCACCCCCATAAAAATTTTATTCAGAACTTGAAAATTGTGCCTCCAGACCATCATCACCTGGCCGCCTGGCATAGAAAAGCCTAGTCGTCCAGCCCAGAGGCAGCTTAAGTCATCTTGGGGGTGGGTTAGGGACCCATGGAGAGGAGGACCCATGCCCATAAGCCCCTGTAATCACTGCAATGATACTTAAACATGTGCACTCCCCTATATACCCCCAAAACCCTTTTTTACTGGCATATAAGTGGCTCCTGCAGCCATAAGGGCTATTGGGGTGGTAGATAAGTGGGTCTAGGGCATTTTGGAGGTGGTTTGGGGGGCTCACCGTCACCTATAAGGGAGCTGTAGTGAGGAGAAGGCACCCTTTTTGTGAAGTTCACAACAGTGCCCTGTAAGGTACCCCACTATTTAGGTGGCATGTTTGGGTGTGCAGTCCATCACTTTGCAGACCCCTCCCAAATCCAACAGGGCTTGTTCTAGGTGTTTTGGACTTGGACGGAAAGTTGGACGGAAATGTGGTATAAAGATGTACGATTTAGTGGCTTGGACGATCAGATTGGCAGGACGTATAATTAGACGATTTTCGAAAGTAAAAAAAAGTTTGACATCTCTTTCGAAAATGTGTCTTAGGCTCTTTTTAATTTTGGACGACTTGCGAGATGGACGTAAACGGACTTAGACGTCTCTTTTGATTATGCCCCTCCACATATATATATTATATTGCCATTGTCTAATACAATCTTCCTTGTTGCATTATGAGCCATTGGAAATTTTATGATTTGTTGGAATACCAATATTCAATCAATTAATTAATTAAAATAAATAATTATTTTCTACCTACTACCTTTTGCGTGTGTTGAGCTCTGTCTTTAGCTGGAGCAAATTACAATATAGTCCATGTGCTTGAATCGGCTGTGGAAACTCCAGCATCAAAAGTTGCAGTGTTTTTAGGCTTGGTGGATTTGGATGGATCCAGTGTGTTACGGTGCTGTTATCAGTTGCTTAGGTTTATTAAAAAAAAAAAAAAAAAGCCTTGTATGCAAATTGAGACCATTATGCTTATGACTCATGGTTATCAAGGTTCATTGCAAAAGATAGCCCTTTATTTTAGAACTAAAGACTTTGCTTCACCCCTGAGATTGACTAATTTTAACTTCACAAATTATTACTATATGGATTAATGATCTCCAGAACTGTGGAAATATTAATCTATTAGACAGCCATATTAGATCTTCAGATGAAGAATCCCTCTACTGCGCTGAAGATGAATATTTTCTAGTTTGACGGAAGAATGGTAAATATATGGAAATTGTGGTATAATTTTTATTGAAAGAAAACTAATCCCCATCTCAGAGAATGCTATGATGTGGTGACATAGTAATTAATGTTATTATTAATAGTTGTTTTACAAAACCATATTCTAGCTGTCAAAATATAATTAATTGTAGCTATATAAAGACAAATTATAATTTTTAACAAATAATCTGAAGTGCTGTACAAATAGTGGAAATCATAATAGAAATGAGGTGATATGCCAAACATTTAAAAAAAACCCAACTGAGTGAGTTATAAAGTCTGATGAAAATGGCATCTGGTTCGGGTCTATTTAGCTTACTATGGAAGTAAGAAGAAGAGTTTTTTTTCATGAATTTCCATGTACAAATAAAGGCCAATGAATAAAATTGTAGGCGACATCTTACTATTAAACTAATTTAATACAGGACATGGATTGAGGTTACAAGGGGATCAATTTAGGAGTAATGCTAGCAAGCATTTTTCATGGACAGGGTGATGTATGCCTGGAAAACTTTTCTGTGGGAGGCAGTGGAGACAAAAGTGGTCATGGGATTCAAGTATGCATGGGATAAGCACAAAAAATTCCTAAATGGAAAGGGAATGGATTCACCTTCTGAACAGTGAAGAGCCTGTGGGTTTGAACCAGAGACTTGATTGGAGTGCTTTTTATTAGAATCTGGTCCCTTGTATTAGAATGATCTGATTCATTTAAATTGAGGTTTTTATAATCAAGATTTTTTATAATCAGGTTATGAATCCATTGTAGCCTTTTATTGCTTATTAAAACATACACACATTATCATTATTACTTTTATTTTTATTTATATGCCTTTTTCACTTATGTTTTACTCACATTATTTATTGAGCCGAGGCACTTTTTACACTTGACCGATACTTCATTCTACATGCAGTTTTATCCTGGATCATTTTGATTTTGTCCTGTTTCTTTTGAAGACACGTTGATAATGTGCTTTCTCAGCAACAGCGTCCTTGTGACGCTTTTTCACTTCCAGTGGTGACGTTTCTTCACCGGGAGAGTTCAAATTCAGGGTCACCCTGTAGAAGCCATTTCAGATGCATGAGACGACTATCGGGGTCCCGTTTGAAAGGTATGTCCTTCTGATTTCATCTGTGCTATTGAATTTTTGTCTATAACCACGAGTAAGAAAGTGAGAGATTTTTAACCATATGTTTCTCTATTGTTGTTCTAGAAGACTGATCGGTCGGGATACACCCTAAGGCAGCAATTTTGAGAAACGCTGGCCACCGTTGGTGTACCGATCAGCTGAAGATAAGTTGAAACATTTGTCTTCTATCTTTTGTTTTTCATGAAGCAAAGTACAGCATAAGGCTATAATTACATTGAAGGTATTTTTTTGCCAATGAGGTTACTGCTCAACCACCTTTAACAAACCACTTCGGTGGAGGTGGGAGGGTCCTTTTCTGAGGCTTTTTCCTTCATTTTGAGTTATTTGATAACCTATGCTGTCCTTATAACATACTATAGGACATTACAGCATCAACCATTATTGAAAGTGTTTACCATTTTATATATGCTAGGTACACCACTGGCGGCAACGGAGCTGGAGAGTCAGAAAGGACGTTTGCGACTGGTCCCCAGCAGTCGCTTCTTGGGTTGATCTCTGCTATTTTTATAAGCATTAGAGTGACTCTTTTGAGCGCCTCTTCAGAGCTTCCAATTCCACGCCGAAGGTGCTCCCTTATCACAACAATTATTATTATTTAATTGTTATGTTATAGATGCCAGGGGGTTTGGATTATATGTGATGTCCCAGGGCATACCCTATTTTTTTGCATTGTGTTTTTAAAGTATTGGAACATCTCCAGCTAATTTTGGCATTACCTAATTGGTGTATATCAACTTAGACTCCTGAATCAGGCCCACTGGGCTGAAGCACGGTTTGTGCTGAGTCATTGAGAGTTGCTATTGTGCACCAATAAAGTTCCTGTTATTGTAAACATCTGTAGAGTGTATTGGTTCTTCATCTTCTCTGCTGTTTTGAGGTAGGGATTAGGACATCCAGGTCTGTATGTTCACAGTTTCCCAAGTATTTTGCACAGAGGGCTTTGCTGAATGTGGAGCCTTTGTAAAATATGTATGGTGACAAAGACATATATGTTTTCCAGGATGTTCAGAAACCTACAACGTTAAAGTAAGAGCAGCATCATTTGGAGCTTTACACATGTAAACACCAACTTCATTTGTAGGTGCTGAGCTTGCAACCTACGCATACATTTGCCAACACTTTGTAAATACCAAATTTCACAAAACTAGGTGCCAATTAAAGAGCTGAGTTTAACATCTGAGGGCAATTCTATAAAATGGAACCTAGAAGGGGACACACATATAGATGGAGCAGAGGTGATATGTGTAACTTACACCTGCCATCAACATAGTGTAAGAGGAAGCATCTAAACACGGGCACGCCAATGCCGACTTACTCCAGTGTTCTGCATGGAATTTTGACGCCAAGATGTCTTTACAGAATTGATGCTAAGCCAATGCATCGGGGCGCTTAGACTGAGGTGCCAATAAATAGAATTACCACCTTTGTTTTTCATTTTTGAAGTAGTGAAAGATACCATGGAGAGAAGCACAATTGTCTTCTAAATCAGTGGTTCCCAACCCTGTCCTTGAGGACCACCAGGCCATTCGGGTTTTCAGGCTAGCCCTAATGAATATGCATGTGAGAGATTTGCATATAATGGAAGTGATAGGCATGCAAATCTGCTTCATGCATATTCATTAGGGCTAGCATGAAAACCTGATTGGCCTGGTGGTCCTCCAGGACAGGGTTGGGAACCACTGTTCTAAATCACAAATGGAGATACCAGGACCAAAATGAACAGGAACCTTGGAGCAGGTGTAAATGAATGTTGATGGAAAATGTACCAATTTTTGATCCATCTACAACACATTCAAAACACAGTCCCTCTAAATCAGGGGTCTCAAAGTCCCTCCTCGAGGGCTGCAATCCAGTCGGGTTTTCAGGATTTCCCCAATGAATATGCAAGAGATCTATGTGCACGCACTGCTTTCAGTGCATATTCATCGGGGAAATTATGAAAAACCCGACTGGATTGCGGCCCTCAAGGAGGGACTTTGAGATCCCTGCTCTAAATACTTATATTCTTGGCTATGTACATATGTAAATAATGACTTTCTGACATCTCCATGAATGCTTACTAGTAGAAATATAAATAATTTTTGGTTTTTCAATATTATATGTGGAACTTTGGCTTTTCATATTGAGGATGTGGCATTATAATGCCATCCTTCTAATGTTTGGATATGAACCCTCATCATTCTGCATTTGCATTCCACACATAATTGAAAGATCAATACCTATGTATTTATCATGACTATTCCTTCTAAGTGCATTGGGCTGGTGGTCTGTTAGAAGCTAGTGAAGAATGAACAATCAATGATCAACCAACATTTTTAATGAATCCTTACATTTCAATTAAATTTCATATCTTTTGTTAATATTACATTCTGGCAGGTAATAGTGATTGAGCATACTTAGAATAGACTAATAAGACACTGATTATAAATCATATTGAGCTGTTTCCTTAATATCTTTGGATGCTTATTTCTATTTCTGGACAACAAAGAAATGTAGAGTCAATATTAAGTTTAGTATGAGATTTTTTTTTTTGTTTTTTTGTTTATGAGGGCAAAAAGGTAGGATTCTGTTTGCAAGTCTCGGAGGATACTTTGCCTCCATTTTCTCAATGGGCCTCAGCAACAGTTAAAAGTACTTGATCAAGCACCATTGAATGTATCAGAAATTTGGGAAACGTCAGACAAGGATATAGTAACACCTTCCACATTTATTCTAACTGTAGCTCTTTCAATCCATAAAGTATCGTCATTGAGGCTTTTCTTTAAAAAATAAACAGAAAGAGATTCTTGGATGTAAAATTCAAGTGTTCCCTGATCTCTCAAGAGAGACGAAAAACATCGCCGATAATTTCTTCTTCGGAGACCAGGGGTCATTTCATTGGGGGATACATTCTATTTAAGGCGCCCTTGTAAGTGTATTGTTTGCCATCGATCAACTAAATATGTTTTCTTCGAACCCCAACAATTAACTGCTTTTTTGGCCTTGTCTCGACTGGATGAGGATAAATCTAGTGCTCCATAGGTCAACATGTTACTCCCATCTTAGTTCTACAGTCTATAGCATATCTTAAATGTATAGATTTATATTTTCTTTTGTCTCGCTTCTGTGAAGTCTTGGATCCTAATATGGAGGACTTGAGCTGAGCTAGTCAAAAATTTATATTTCTTTTGTTTTCAGGGCAATTAAAGTGTAATATGTTTTATACTTTAACAAATGTAATATCTTGACTAACCAGCTTTCTGTACAAGTGTATACTTGGTATTTAATTTAAAATTAATAAATAATAATAATAAAAAAGGTAGGATTCAGATTATTTTTAGCACGAACAGCACTTTTCTTAATTAAAACTTGCAAGAACTTGCATTTCTACACTACTGTGATAAAAGAGTTTTCTAGGAAGCAAAGATCTCTGAATAAATTTCTCTTCATGAAACTAAAATCGACACTATCCACCTGATATTCAGACTGCAGGTTTATGCTGAGCCCAGATATTCAATACTGAGCCATTTTTAAACATTCAATATTAAGCGCTGGCTGGCTACGTTTACAGTGGCCTAAGACAGACCAACTATTTAAGCAGCCCAATTTGGCCACTAAACTTAGCTGGCTAGTGCTTTAAATTTAATGGATATCTAGCTGAGGTCCCCTTTTATCAAGCTGGGTTAGGGTTTTTTTTTAAATCACAGGCCGATGCGATAAAAGCTCCAACGCTCATAGAATTTCTTTGAGCGACATAGCTTTTATCTTAATAATAATAATAATAATAACAGTTTATATACCGCAATACCGTTAAGTTCTATGCGGTTTACAATAGATTAAGCGAGGTACAAATTGATTGAATTTAAGAGGGGGGAAGAGGAGAGTTAATAGGACCGGAAATGCGTTGTTGAGGAGAAAGAGATTAATAGGACAAGAGGAATCACTATGGAGGAGAAAGAAGATGAGTGGGTCAGTTGTGTAGATACTTTAGGAACAGTTGAGTTTTTAGAAGTTTTCTGAATTCCTCATAAGTAGTGGGCGAAAGCAGTTGATCTAGGTCTTTACCCCACAATGCTGCTTGATGTGAAAGAAGGTGTTCATGGTGTTTTTTCAGTTTACAACCTCTAACTGGGGGGGAAACGAAGTAGGACCTGCGATAAAAAAAAACCCCTAACGCAGCTTGATAAAAGGGGGTCTAAGTCACCTGACAAAGCCAGCTATCTTCTAAGCACCAATATTCAGTGGCCATCTTGGGCTGTATTTTAGCACTTAGCCAGCTGACCAGTATTTAACCAGCCAGGAGCAATCCCTGGCTGGTTAAATAGCCCTAAATATTAGGTGATGTGAATTTATTCTTCCCTTCTCCCAATATCCATAAAGTAGTAGTCACACGAAATCAAAAAAGGTGATCGTGAAAGTAAAAAAAAAAAAAAAAAGGGCTGGCTGCTAATTGATTTAAAAAGAAACCTCTATATATTGGACCCTAGAGTGGCAAAATATTGATCAACTAATGTACAATCAATTGTACATTATCTTAGAAAGGTTTCCATGTAAAGTAGCAGGATGATTGTTTAATGACCTTTACTTTATTAAGTCTCTTCTCCCAATATACCTGCAGTCTGATGTCTTTGGCTCTAGTACTGGTTGCCCTGTATCGGTAGCATGGAATATTGCTACACCATGGGTTTTGGCCAGGTACTAGTGACCTGGATTGGCCGTGAGCACGGGCTACTGGGCTTGATGGACCATTGGTCTGACCCAGTACGGCTGTTCTTATGCTCTTACATGTGCCAAGTATAGGACAATCAAGCCATTGTAACATCACTGATGAGGTTGGCTCTGAGGCACTTTGGAATGAGGCATTATGACATCACAATCTCAGCTCTGGAATGTTGCTCTCATTGGGGTTCCGGAATCTTGCTATTTGAGATGCTGGAATGTTGCTACTCCTTGGGTTTTAGCCAGGTACTAGTGACCTGGATTGGCCACCATGAAAATGGGCTACTGGGCTTGATGGACCTTTGGTCTGACCCAGTAGGACTTTTCTTATGCTCTTATGTTTGGCTGTATCCAATTATTATTCATGCCTTTGTGATAAAGAACAGATTTTTGCCAAGCAAGAGGAAGAGAACATATGGAGGGGCATAATCAAAAAAAATATCTAAGTCCCCTTTTGGCCTAAGGCCTTAAATGTTATGTCCATTATCAAAAAAAACGTCCAAAAGGAGGGTTTTTAAAAATAATGGCCTGCCTCTACGTTCAGCTGTTTAAACGTCCAGACCACCACTACATCTAAACTTATACCATATAATCAACCTAAAAAAGCCTAAGCCCTAAACGTCCAAAACAAGGGCTTTTAGGCGAAGGAGGAGCCAGTCCTTAGCCTAAAAGCTGGATTCTGTAACCAGTGTCTGTCAAAAACAACACCGGTTCCAGAATCCACCCCCTTCCACAACGATCCAGGCAGGAGGGAGCCCTAGCTCTCCTGGCCCGGGGACACCCTCTAACCCCCACCCTCCACTAAAATATGGGCAGGAGGGATCCCAGGCCCTCCTGCACTTGACGCAACCCAACCTCCCATGACCGCCCCTGAACCCCAAATCGGCCCCCACCACCGACCCGCGACCCCCCCGCCAACACCCCCACCCCCAATCCCACCCCGTACCTTGAAATCGTTGGCCAGATGGACAGATGCCAAGCCCGCCCATCCGGCAGGCCAGCCATCCCAGGAATGGGGCCGGATTGGCCCAGGTGGCTCAAACCCCGCCCACAGGTGGGGCCTGAGGCACCTGGGCCAACCAGAATAGGTCCAGGAGCCTTAGGCCCCTCCTGTGGGCGGGGCCTTAGGCACATGGGCTGGGTTGGATCCATGTGCCTAAGGCCCCGCCCACAGGAGGGGCCTAAGGCTCCTGGGCCTATTCTGGTTGGCCCAGGTGCTTCAGGCCCCACCTGTGGGGGAACTGCACGGGGACACCAGGAAATTCTTTTTCACTGAAAGGGTGGTTGATCGCTGGAATAGTCTTCCACTTCAGGTTATTGAGGCCAGCAGCGTGCCTGATTTTAAGGCCAAATGGGATAGACATGTGGGATCTATTCACAGAGAAAGGTAATGGAGGGTCATTGGGGTGGGCAGACTAGATGGGCCGTGGCCCTTATCTGCCGTCTATTTCTATGTTTCTAATCCGGCCTCATTCCTGGGACAGCTGGCTTGCCGGACGGGCGAGCTTGGCACCTGTCTGTCTGGCCAATTTCAAGGTATGGGGTGGGATTGGGGGTGGGGGGGGGTCGTGGGTTAGCGGGGGGCCATGGGACAGCAGATAGGGCCGATCGGGAGTTCGGGAGATGGTCATGGGGGGAGGGTTGTATCAAGGGCAGGAGGACCTGGGATCCCTCCTGCCCGTATTTTAGTGGGGGGTGGGGGTTAGAGGGCGTTCCCGGGCCAGGAAGGCTTGGGCTCCCTCCTGGCCAGATCATGGGGGGGGGAGGGTTGGGAATCACGGGACAAGAGGGATTGGGCTCCCTCTTGCCTGATCATTGTCTGTGGGGCCAGGAGGGCTTGGGCTCTCTCCTGGCCCGATCGTATCAGGGGGAGGGGTGGATTGTTGCAGGAGAGATGGGTCATCTCTCCTGCCGCTTTAGCGATCCCAAGTGCCGCATTTGGTGGCACTTGGTGGTATCGCTATCGCAGTAGGGGAGATGAGGCATCTCTCCTGCCGTGATGGTTGTGGTGGTGGGGGGGGGGGGGTGTGGGGGTAGGTTGCCAGGCCGCTGAACTGATTGCGCCAGCCACCATCAGCTCAGCGACCCCTTTTTCGACACTTATAGCTGTTTTGACTTGGTCTAAGTCAAAACGTATAAGTGCCGACTAGGCAACCTGCTTAAAGTTTTGGTTATACCTGCTGTACGCCTAGGTCTAGGTCGGCCCACCTCCCGCCCACCGCCCGCCCTTTCCCCTCCTCTAAAAACGCCTCTTTTCTCTCTGTCCGTTTAGAGGCAGGGGAAAGGCCTAAGCTGGTTTTAGATACGTCTAAAACTAGCTTTGATTATGGGTACTTGGACGATCAGGCTTTTTGATCGTTCAAGTAGCCATTTAGGCCACTTTTTAGACTTTTTTTTATTATGAGCCCCATAGCATTTTAAGCTATAAAAGAAAGTAATTCTTGTTTTAATGCTCCCTGAGGAAATAGAACTGAATGATGATTAAAGGGAGAATTTTGAATAGCTTAGGTAGCTGCAAAGTACTCAGGTACATGTGGAAGGGGGTGGGGGCAATTTTGTGAAAAGGCACCTATTCCATGTTTTCACATTATATTGGTGCCTAAAACTTGACCCAGCAGGAGGGAATGGCCAGGAATATAGTTCCACCACTTATTTTTATACTGCGGTGTAGCCTAAGAAAACAAGAATTGCCATACTGGGATAGAACAAAGGTCCATCAAGCTCAACAGTGGCCAACCCAGGTCCCAAGTACCAGGCAGAAACCCAAAGAGTAGCAACATTCCAAAGCTGAGATTGAGATGTCATAATGCCTCATTCCACCAATGCCTAAGAGTCAGTGATGTCACAATGGCTTGATTATCCTATAGTTGAGTCACATAAGAACATAAGTCATTGTGTAGTATACAAATATGTTATGTTATAAGAGCTGCCATACTGGCAAAGACCGAAAGTCCATCAAACCCAGCATCCTGTTTCCAACCAGATAGTGACACGGTAGTCATTACTGCAGGAATTCTGCGGTTACCATGGGAATGCCCATGGTAACGCCAAAACATTAATAGGTTTGCCCACAACGGTTGACCATTCCTGGTAGCGCCACAAGAATGGGAACTGCTGCCATGGTAATACCACGGCACCATCCCGAAGCCTCCCTTCTATTGGCTTTTTTGAGATCAGGAAAGAGCCCAACACTTTCCTACTCCTGATGCTGCTAGAACCTCCCACTTCTGCCAGTCCGCAGATCCTCAAAATGGCTGCTGAGACTTCACGGGGCAGCCTCGTGTGACTTTGCGGCAGAGCATTTATTGCATCTACTCACTGAAAAAATATGACCACATCACAGCAGCATACCACGACTCACACTGGCTCCCATTACAAGCAAGAGTATACTTCAAATTCTACTTCCTACTATTCAAAGCTATTAATGGAGAAAGCCCATCCTACTGGAACAACCGACTAACCCAATTCACCTCAATCAGGAACCGGAGAACCCACTCACTATTCAAACACCCACCAACCAAAAATGTTAAACGAGGAAAATTATATGGCAACCTAATGGCCACCAAAGCAGCTAAACTAGACAGACAAATCACCAGTCTGTTGTCTTCGACCACAGACTACAAAACCTTCAAAAAAGAAACCCAAACCCTACTCTTCTAAAAATACATAAAACCTATCTAACACGAACAGTTCCTTCTCAAACTCCACCTACCACACACTCCACCCATATCTAATCTAAAATGTTTCTAATTACCCAACATGTATCTCCTTAACTTCTCGACAATTCTTATGTAATTCTTACGACAATTCTTATGTAATTTTACAATTCTTGTAACCTGCCAACTCTTGTGTAATCCGCCTTGACCTGCAAAGTAATGGTGGAATAGAAATCACTAATGTAATGTGCTAAAAAACCTCTAGCGCAGCTTGATAAAAGGAGCCCCTAATGCAGCACTTGTGAGGATATTTAAAATATATTTAATTTCGGGCCAAGCGTTAATGTTGTTATCTGTTTGGTGCTGGAACTGCTTCCAATACAGGTCAATCTACTACTTCATTTCTATCCTTTTGCCAGAGAGAGACCCTCTGTGAACAGCGCACATGTTTTTAGGGTTTTTTTTTTTTAATTTAAATTCCGCTACTGGTTTTTTGTCTTGATCACTTCTTCTTGGAAGGCATTCCTGGGCTCCACCCCCCTTTCCATGTAAAACATATCTTCTAACATTGTTACTTCTTTAGGGTAACAGTAGGGTGAAACCAGTAGGGTGTTGATAAGCCAACACCCTACTGGTTTCACACTCTAACCGACCAGGAACCGGCAAACCATGACTTGGGGCACCTGAATCCGACAGCCAATACTGTGCTCTTATGTATTACAGCTGTGCGAATACCATTCTGAGACTCTATATAGCAGTGTTCTTCAACCTTTTTACACCCGTGGACCGGCAGAAAAAAAAAGAATTATTTTGTGGACCGGCAAACTACTAGGACTAAAATTTAAAAACCCTGTTTCCGCCCCATCTCCGCGAGTCGGTTCCCACAAATCATCTGATCTCATCCACCCAAGCCTCAGTTATGATTTTATATTGAATGTATTTTATTAAAGTATAAAAAGAAACAATATTCTGTACATTTGTCATTTTATAAATACAAATAATTCAGAGCAAGGATCAACAAAACCCCTGTCTCCCCTCCCCCTCTACTATCAAGAAAACTGAACAAGCCAAATTATTACAGAAACCAATCAAGACTAAAGCCACAACCTTTAACTTCAAAAAAGGGAATTATGACAGCATGAGAACCATGGTTAAAAAACGGCTCAAGAAGGGGAAAGCAGAAATCAAAACAGTTGATCAAGCATGGTCTCTACTGAAAACCACCATTATAGAAGCACAGAATCTTTACATACCAAAGATATCCAAAGGAAGGTGAAAAAAGAACAAAGGAGAACCAGCTTGGCTAACCAAAGAGGTGAAGGATGCAGTGAGGGATAAGAGGAACTCGTTTAAAAAATGGAAACGTGAAAAAACGACGGAGGCCTGGAACTGCCACAAAATCGACCAGAAAAAGTGTCATAAAGCGGTAAGAGACGCCAAAAGAGTCTATGAAGAGAAGATAGCGCAAGAAACCAAAAACTTCAAGCCCTTTTATAGATATGTTAAAGGAAAGAAACCAGCAAGGGAGGCAGTGGGTCCTCTAGACGACCAAGGAAAAAAAGGGTCAATTAAAGAAGACAAACAGGTTGCCGATAAGTTAAATTCATTCTTTGCCTCTGTCTTTACAAATGAGGACACTACAACAATGCCAGAAACAAAGAAGATATTCGCCGGAAGCATAGAGGAGAGGCTCGCAACAGTACATGTGGGGTTGGACATGATATACTTTCATATTGATAGACTTAAAAGTGACAAGGCCCCTGGACCGGACGGTATTCACCCAAGAGTATTAAAGGAACTTAAGAAAGAAATAGGAGAACTATTACAATCCTTAGCTAACATGTCAATCAGAACCGGGCAAATACCAGATGACTGGAGGATAGCAAATGTCATCCCAATTTTCAAGAAAGGATCAAGAGGTGAACCGGGAAACTATAGACCTGTGAGTCTCACATCAGTTCCTGGGAAGATAATTTAAGCACTAATTAAAGATGCCATAGTACAACACCTGGAAGGAGCACAACCTAATAAGTGCTAGTCAACACGGCTTCAGGAAAGGGAAGTCATGTTTGACAAATTTAATTCATTTTTTGACAAGGTGAACAAGCAAATCGACAGTGGAGACCCGTGGACATAATTTACTTGGACTTCCAGAAGGCGTTTGACAAGGTCCCGCACGCAAGGCTTATGAGTAAATTACTAAGTCATGGAATAGGAGGAGAAGTGCACAGATGGATCGGCAAATGGCTAGAGAACAGAAAACAGAGGGTGATCATAAATGGGGAAATTCTCGGATTGGGAGAAGGTGACTAGTGGCGTGCCCCAGGGCTCGGTTCTTGGGCCCATCTTGTTCAACATTTTTATAAATGACCTTGAGGAGGGAACGACGTGTAATATAATCAAGTTTGCAGATGATACAAAGCTATGTCGGGGGGGGTTGGCTCTCCAAGGGACTGCGAGGATCTTCAGAAGGATCTGAATCAGCTGGAAAAATGGGCAATAAAGTGGCAAATGAATTTCAATATAGACAAATGCAAGATGATGCATCTGGGAAAGAAGAATAAAGAACATGAATATAGATTATTGGGAGTGACTTTAACCGAATGCGAACAAGAAAGGGACTTGGGAGTCCTGATAGACAGGAACCCTAAAAACCATCGGCTCAATGTGTGGCGGCAGCAAAGAAAGCTAACAGGATGTTGGGTATGATTAAAAAGGGGATCACGAGTAGGTCGGAGGACGTCATAATGCCACTTTACAGAGCAATGGTCAGACCACACTTAGAATACTGTGTCCAGTACTGGTCTCCATACCTCAAGAAAGATATAACTCTGCTGGAGAGGGTGCAGAGGCGAGCCACGAAACTAGTCAAAGGTATGGAGAATTTGAGCTACCAGGAACGCCTTAGAAAACTGGGACTGTTCACCCTCGAAAAGAGAAGATTGAGAGGGGATTTGATAGAGACTTTTAAAATATTAAAAGGATTTGACATAATAGACCAGAAAGAAGCATTACTGACTTTTTCAGACGTGACACGGACAAGAGGTCATAGCCTGAAACTGTGTGGCAGCAGGTTCAAGACAAATATCAGGAAGTTCTTTTTCACACAGCGAGTGGTGAGCGCTTGGAATGCTCTCCCAGAGGAGCTTGTGGAGGAGACTAGTGTTCAGGGTTTCAAGTGCAAGTTGGATGCACACCTTCTTGCAAATCATAGCCGGGGATAGGGAAACCCGGGTCTCCAACAAGGAGCACCTAACTGGGCCTCCGCGTGTGCGGATCGCCGGACAAGATGGACCTAGGTCTGATCCGGTGAAGGCGTTTCTTATGTTCTTACACAGAAATATCATGCTAACAGAATACTGCAGTCACACATAAGAACATAAGAACATAAGAAGTTGCCTCCACCGGGATCAGACCAGAGGTCCATCGCACCCAGCGGTCCGCACCCGCGGCGGCCCATCAGGTCCATGACCTGTCAAGTGTTCCCTGCCCTAAAGAACCTATCCTTACTTCTATCTGTATCCCTCAATCCCCTTTTCCTTCAGGAATTTATAAAAAACCTTCTTTGAATCCCTGTAGTGTCTTCTGCCCCACCACAACCTCCGGGAGTGCGTTCCATGTGTCCACCACTCTCTGGGTGAAGAAGAACTTCCTGGCATTGGTTTCAGTTTCTCCGAGTGCCCCCTTGTACTTGTTGTTCCCCACAGTCTGAAGAATCTGTCCCTGTCTACCTTATCTATGCCTTTCAGGATCTTGAAAGTTTGTATCATGTCTCCTCTAAGTCTCCTCTTTTCCAGGGAGAACAGCCCCAGCTGTTCTAGCCTGTCGGCATACGAAAGGTTTTCCATACCTCTTACCATTTTCGTCGCTCTTCTCTGGACCCCCTCAAGCAATGCTATGTCCTTCTTGAGGTACGGCGACCAATACTGGATACAGTACTCCAGATGCGGGCGCACCATTGCACGGTACAGTGGCATGATGACTTCCTTTGTCCTGGTCGTGATACCCTTCTTGATGATACCCAGCATTCTGTTTGCTTTCTTTGAGGCTGTCGCGCATTGTGCTGATGCTTTCATTGTTGTATCCACCAGCACACCCAGGTCTCTTTCAAGGGTACTTACATCTAGCAATGTTCCCCCCATTGTATAGCTGAACATCGGGTTCTTTTTCCCAACATGCATGACCTTGCATTTCTCTATATTAAAACGCATCTGCCACTTTTTGGCCCACTCTTCCAGCTTCGTTAGGTCCCTTTGCAGGTTTTCACAGTCTTCCGTGGTTCTAACCCTGCTGCAGAGTTTGGTGTCATCTGCAAATTTGATAACCTCACATTTCGTCCCTGTCTCCAGATCGTCTATAAATATATTGAACAGGAGCGGTCCCAACACCGACCCCTGCGGAACTCCGCTCGTGACCCGTTGCCAGTCTGAGTATTTGCCCTTCACTCCAACCCTCTGTTTTCTGCCCGCCAACCAGTGTTTAATCCATCGGTATACATCCCCCTCCACTCCGTGGTTCCACAGCTTCTTAAGCAGCCGTTCGTGGGGTACCTTGTCGAAAGCTTTTTGGAAGTCGAGGTAAATTATGTCTATGGGTTCCCCTTTGTCTATCTGGCTGTTTATTCCCTCAAAGAAATGTAGTAAGTTTGTGAGGCAAGACCTTCCCTTGCAGAAGCCATGTTGGCTCTCCCTCAGCTGCCCATTTTTTTCCATGTGCTCGCAGATGCTGTCCTTAATAAGTGCTTCCATCATCTTACCCGGAACCGAAGTCAAGCTCACCGGCCTGTAGTTTCCCGGGTCTCCTCTTGATCCTTTCTTAAAGATAGGCGTGACATTTGCTATTTTCCAGTCCTCCGGGATCTCCCCAGTTTTCAATGATAGATTACATATTTGCTGGAGTGTTTCCGCTATTTCCTTTCTCAGTTCTTTTAGTACCCTTGGGTGGATTCCATCCGGGCCCGGTGATTTGTCGCTTTTTAATCTATCTATCTGTCGTAGGACGTCCTCATGGCTTACTTCTATTCGCTCCAGCTTTTCATCTAGATCCCCACTTATAATCTCCTCAGGTTCTGGTACATTGGATGTGTCCTCGCTCGTGAAGACCGACGAGAAAAACTTGTTTAACCTGTCTGCTACCTCTTTTTCCTCTCTTACCACTCCCTTTCTGGTTCCATCATCCAACGGTCCCACTTCCTCCCTTGCCGGTTGCCTCCCCTTCACGTACCTAAAGAACGGTTTGAAGTTTCTCGCCTCCCCAGCCAGCTTCTCTTCGTATTCTCTTTTTGCTTCCCTAACCACTCGGTGGCACTCTTTCTGGTGTTTTTTGTGTTCCTTCCGGTTTTCCTCAGTTTGGTCCTTTTTCCATTTTCTGAATGATGATTTCTTGTCGCTTATCGCCTTCTTCACTTCCTTTGTTATCCACACCTTGTTTTTTGTTTGATTCTGTTTGTGCCCTTTCCTAAACCTGGGGATGTACATGTTTTGTGCTTTTTGCACCGTGTTCTTGAGTAGGGACCAGACTTTCTCTACGGTCTCCATCTTCCGTGAGCTGTTTCTGAGTTTATGTCTCACCACCCCCCACGAGTCACCAGTAGCGTCGGAGCGCCCGGACTCCCCCTTAAAAGGGGGGGAGCCAACGGCGTGCAGCCGTTCGGCGTGCAGCGAAGGCGAGCAGCAAAGGCGCATGCCTTCGCGAGAGCGCCTTTGCGAAGGAGCCTTGTGAAGGAGCCAGGCGCCCAGCAGCTACATCTAAACCACAAACTGTAGGTATTTTCTTCTCTTACTCATTCTCTTTCTCTTCTTTTTCAGGTAGCTGCACGCCAGGCACCACTTTTACACCTCACACACATGACAGGAACAGTTTTAGGGGAGTGCAACTATGGCAACTGCCCCCTGGTCAGAGAGCGCCCTAAGCCAGCTGGAAGCTAAAGAAGCACTGCCTGGGTTTTGCAGTCCCCAGTTATGTCTAACACCAGCTCTAGCAGGATATATATTTCAAATCTGATATATTCTAATCACAAAATAGAAATAAAATTATTTTTTTCTACCTTTTGTCGTCTCTGGTTTCTGCTTTCAATCTTCTTTTCACTCTCTTCCTCTCTTCCTTCCAGCGTCTGACCTCTCTGTCTCTTCAATCCCAGCATCCGCCCCTTCCATCCAATGTCTGTCCTCTCCCCCTTCCATATGGTATCTGTCTTCTTTCTATGCCCCTCTCCCCTTTCCATCCAGCTTGTGCCCCCTCTCTCCTTTTTACATGATTCATTCCAGCTTCACTGCTCTCTTCATTTTTATCTCTCCTACATCAAATCTATCATCGTTGTCCCTCTCTGCTTATTTTTCTGTTGACCCCTTCCTATCATCAATCTCTCTACTTTCTCATGCCTGTGTCTCCCCTTCCCCTCCTCTAATCTCTCTGCCAGCTGTTTCCTTCCTTTTTTCATTCTCCCTCCCTCCTCCTCCTGTCCAGCAGTAATTCTCTTCCCTCCCCTCCCAGCAGCATCTCTCCTTCTCCCTCTCCAGTAGCAGCTGTCCCTTTTTTTCCTTGCCCAGCAGCTTCCCAGATTCCTTTCCCTCCTCCCCTCCCAGAAGCATCTCTCCTTCTCCCTCTCCAGTAGCAGCTGTCCCTTTTTTTCCTTGCCCAGCAGCTTCCCAGATTCCTTTCCCTCCTCCCCTCCCAGAAGCATCTCTCCTTCTCCCTCTCCAGTAGCAGCTGTCCCTTTTTTTCCTTGCCCAGCAGCTTCCCAGATTCCTTTCCCTCCTCCCCTCCCAGAAGCATCTCTCCTTCTCCCTCTCCAGTAGCAGCTGTCCCTTTTTTCCTTGCCCAGCAGCTTCCCAGATTCATTTCCCTCCTCCCCTCCCAGCAACATCTCTCCTTCTCCCTCTCCAGTAGCAGATGTCCCTTTTTTCCCTTGCCCAGCAGCTTCCTAGATTCATTTCCCTCCTCCCCTCCCAGCAACATCTCTCCTTCTCCCTCTCCAGTAACAGATTTCCCTTTTTTCCCTTGCCCAGCAGCTTTCCAGATTCATTTCCCTCCTCCCCTCCCAGCAACATCTCTCCTTCTCCCTCTCCAGTAACAGATTTCCCTTTTTTCCCTTGCCCAGCAGCTTTCCAGATTCATTGCCCTCCTCCTCTCCCAGAAGCATCTCTCCTTCTCCCTCTCCAGTAGCAGCTGTCCCTTTTTTTCCTTGCCCAGCAGCTTCCCAGATTCCTTTCCCTCCTCCCCTCCCAGAAGCATCTCTCCTTCTCCCTCTCCAGTAGCAGCTGTCCCTTTTTTCCCTTGCCCAGCAGCTTTCCAGATTCATTGCCCTCCTCCTCTCCCAGCAGCATCTTTCCTTCTCCCTCTCCAGTAGCAGCTGTCCCTTTTTTCCTTGCCCAGCAGCTTCCCAGATTCCTTTCCCTCCTCCCCTCCCAGAAGCATCTCTCCTTCTCCCTCTCCAGTAGCAGCTGTCCCTTTTTTTCCTTGCCCAGCAGCTTCCCAGATTCCTTTCCCTCCTCCCCTTCCAGAAGCATCTCTCCTTCTCTCTCCAGTAGCAGCTGTCCCTTGTTTTCCTTGCCCAGCAGCTTCCCAGATTCCTTTCCCTCCTCCCCTCCCAGAAGCATCTCTCCTTCTCCCTCTCCAGTAGCAGCTGTCCCTTTTTTCCTTGCCCAGCAGCTTCCCAGATTCCTTTCCCTCCTCCCCTCCCAGAAGCATCTCTCCTTCTCCCTCTCCAGTAGCAGCTGTCCCTTTTTTCCTTGCCCAGCAGCTTCCCACATTCATTTCCCTCCTCCCCTCCCAGCAACATCTCTCCTTCTCCCTCTCCAGTAGCAGATGTCCCTTTTTTCCCTTGCCCAGCAGCTTCCTAGATTCATTTCCCTCCTCCCCTCTCAGCAACATCTCTCCTTCTCCCTCTCCAGTAGCAGATTTCCTTTTTTTCCCTTGCCCAGCAGCTTTCCAGATTCATTTCCCTCCTCCCCTCCCAGCAGCATCTCTCCTTCTCCCTCTCCAGTAGCAGCTGTCCCTTTTTTCCCCTGCCCAGCAGCTTCCCAGACTCTGATAGTGGTTTTCTCCCCTCCCAGCAGCTCTTCTTACTTCCCAGCGCAGCGATTCAGGAAGGCAGCCTCGGGTCCTTTGTTGGGGCGCGCTGCCTCTGAGGAAAGAGGAAGTTGCATCATCAGAGGCAGCCACGACTCAGCAAAAGCCCCGAGGCTGCCTTCATGAATCGCTGCGCTGGGAAGTAAAGGAGAGCTGCAGAGAGGGGAGAAAGCCACTGTCGGAGGCTCCCCAAGATCTCTCCAGCCCAGCGCACGCTTCAGATATTGATCTTGCCGGCCCTGTGTGGACCGGCAGGAAGTTGAAGTGAGTCAATCTTGCCGGCCCTGCGCAAACCGTCAAAAATTTCCTGTGGACCGACACCGGCGGTTGAAGAACTGTGCTATATAGCACATATTCCCCTGGTTAAGCGACTGCATATAGAGACTCTATGCAGTCATAATATATAAATTTGTCTCAATTTTCTAACATGTGTGTACTGTTCCTGTAGCTCATAGATTTACTACAGCTTGTGTGTTCTTAGCTTCCCCTTAGCATGTAGGTTGTCGAAAGCCATCTCGCTCTTCTGTAACTCGTTATTGATCCTGTAGCTTGCTTGTTTTTGATCCTGAAAACTACTGTGTATGTATCCTTGACCCGTTCTGGGCTCCTGGGGAGGACAGGCTATAAAACTAAATAAATAATATAAAACCAAATAGATCCCTGAGGGGAAGAGTCTCAAAAACTTAATGTGCCTTTCATGCAGTCGCTAAACCTGCTCCAGCTGGTTTATCAGGGCAGTATTTTACCTGATTGGCTCAGGCACTGACAGGAAAGTAAAGTTTGACAGCTCAGACACCCTCCCCCCAAAAAAATTATTAAAAAAAAGAGACCCCAAATCGAAGATCAGCAAGAGGGATGCCCAATTCCTCCTGCCACCGCCGTAGCACATTTTTCACCATGAATGCAGTGATTAGAGTGGCTTATGGGCCTGGATCCTCCTCTCCATGGTTCACTAACCCACCCCCAAGACCACTTAAGCCACCTCGGTGCAGCTCTACTAGGCTTTCCTATGCCAGGCTGCCAGGAGCTGATGTTCTGGAGGCGGATATGTAAAGTTGTTATTACGATTTTTATGGGGGTGGGGGTCAGTGATCACTGGGGCAGTGTGTGGGGGTCTGTACTTTGTGTCTGCATTGCTTATCTGGTCACTCTGGATACCTTTTGTAAACTTAGACCTGGTTTTAGATGGCCTAAGTTACAACGTCCAAGTTCTGTCTAAGCAGTGTTGTAGAACTTTTGGTTATACATGCAGTATGAGTATGACTAAGTCTAGGACGTCCCACATCCCGCCCAAATCCCACCCTCGACACTCCTCCTGACACGCCCCTTTTAGCTCTGGTCGTTCAGTGGCACTTTGAAGGCCTAGGTCGTTTTTAGATACGTCTAAAACCTGGTTCAATTATCGGCACTTGGACGACTTGTCTTTTAGATCGTCCAAGTGACGATTTAGGCCGGTTTTTAGATGTTTTTCTGTTCAGATTATGAGCCCCTTAGTATCTTTGTGTCACTGACAAATGTAATTACCTCACTAGTTATTCCCATAGCATGTGATGTGAATGCGACACAAAACACACACACTTGTTCATGATCTGTCCTTGCCATTTTCATAAAAGACTGACCAGCACTGGTCATATTTCCCAACCTTTGCAAATGTGGCAGGAGTTAGAATTTGTCAGATTATGTTTTAAAAAGTGAGAGAGAGAAAAAAATCAAATATAATTCTGTTCAGTCATGTTTTAAAAAGATCTGCACGTCTTTATTAGTAACAGTAATAGTACTGATTTCTGCTTCTTTTACTTAAAGTTTGATGCGAGATAGTCTCTGAAAATGAATACTGGACTTTGGCTTACCTAAACACTACAGCCCGGGCAAGAAGTGAAAATACTGAAAAGAGAGACCAGACATTTCTCTCCTTCTCCCTTTTAAATTTGAATCCCCTCACACTATCGTACTGAATCGCCAGTGTGTGAAATATAATAAACCATTGTACCGTTCATTCCTGTCGGCAGTACCTTACAGGTGTATTTCAGGTGAACATCCTCCTGGCCTGTGACAAATGAGCTTACGTAAAACAAATGACTTTGATGAACCTCAGCAGCTGGGCCTCTATCATTCTTTTCCAATTGGTTTCCCCAGTGAAGCATGATTGCCCAACACAAATTTGTCTTACTTGAAAGAAGATACCCTCTAATACACTTATTCCTGGCAGCTACTCCCTGCCCTGCCAATTTCATTCGATGCTGTATTCCATAAAACTAAAAATGGCAGCCCTGTCAAGCACTCCTGATGTGCTGCTTTTGAAACCAATTAATTATTTACCAGTCCATCCTATTCTTCATTGCGTTGGTGAAAACCTAAACAGAAATACAAATATCCATGCGGGAAAAATATGGTAATCGCAGTAAAGCAATGCTGAACTCATTATGTAAAACCTTCATAAGTCATGTGGACTGGTATATATAGGGGCTCACTTTCAAAGCACATAGACATACAAAGTACCATAGAAACCTGGGGTACTTTGTGTGTCTAAGGGCTCCTTTTACAAAGGTACATTAGGGCCTTAACAAGCGGAATAGCGCGTGCTAAAATTCCGCATGCGCTAGCCACTTCCGCCTCCTCTCAAGCAGGCAATAGTTTTTTGGGTGACGGGATAATCGCGCGCCAGACGCCAGCGCGCTGACAATTCAGCGCCAACAATTCGGCGGAAGACAGAAGGGCGCGGGGGAAAAAAATTTTTTTAAGAGCTCCGACGGGGAGTTTGGGGTGGCAACCCCCCCCCCACTTTATTGGTTAGTGTTCGCGCTGCCGTTGCGGAGGGTGTGGGGGGTGAAACCCCCCCACATTATAGAGAAAACGGAACTTTTCCAGAAAAAAATCAGAAAAAGTTCCGTTGCCGCTAAAATGGAGGTTTCCAACCCCCCGAGCCCCCCTCCAACAGCAGCGCGAACACTAACCAATAAAGTGGGGGGGTTGCCACCCCAACCCCCCCGTCGGACCTCTTTAAAAATTACTTTTTCCCCGCGCGCTTCTGTCTTCCGCCGAACTGTCGGCGCTGGATTGTCAGCGCGCTGACGTCTTGCGCTCCACTGTCTATGAACCGTTTTTTGGGTAGCGCACGGTAATCTGGGGCGTGCGCTAAAAATGCGAGCGCACCTTTGTAAAAGCAACCCTAAGTGCTTTGAAAATGAGCCCCCTAACGTCCCTCCACCTGTACTCAATATGTCCAAAGATTTTCTAACATAACATAACTTTATTCTGCTATACCGCCACAATCAAGCGATTTCTAGGCGGTTTACACAGAAGAGAACTGGACAATCAGCGAAATACAAAATATTAATAGTAAAAGTACAACATGTTACCTAGAGTATAGACAATGTAAAATTTTTGTTACGAATAAAATTTCAGTTAAGAGATGAATTTATCAGATAGTACAGTGTTAATTTCTTTTCGAAATGCACCATAAGACAACACGGCTCCACTAAGATAATTACCCACCCAGGACTGTTGTTTACTTGCTTGAAATGCAAGCATCCTATCCCCCCAAAAAAGACCTGTATCTACAGCCAGTGATCTTTGGGTAGGCAAATAATTCCTGGTTATCCTCGTAGGGCTGTACAGCACAAAATAAGATAGAAGGTAGGTAGGGGCCAATCCCCAAACCAGCTTAAAGCAAATATAAGCAAACTTAAATATTACTCGTGCTCAGGGCAGAATTAACCAATAGGCCAAGTAGGCACATGCCTAGGGGCCCGAAATGGTCAGGGGGGCCCGATGCAGGAGGGTATCAACATTGTTTTTTCCAAATGGCGATTGGCCCCTCCAGCATCGATCGGCAATGCGCCCCCCCCCCCATTGACAGAAAATAAAACAAGCAAGCAACGCGGGTAAGAAAGGCAACAGGAACCATAATTGTGCAAGCGGTGCTGCTTGCCCAAAGCTTCCCTCCGACGCAGCTTCTTGTTTACGCCTGGGCGGATGGTGGAGTGGGGCGGGGCAGGGGGCCCAGTGTACTTGTGTGCCTAGGGGCCCTTGACGAATTAATCCTGCCCTGCTCGTGCTTCTACTGGCAGCCAGTGCAGCATTCGGTAGTAAGGACTATTCTCAATTTTCTCAGAATTTTCTTTGGTACTCTCAAGTAAACAATGTTGCAATAGTCCAGTATAGATAACACTAATGCCTGCACCAATAATCTAAGGATGGAGGATCAAAATATTTTTTGGTAGTTTTTGGTAGTCTTTAGTTTCCATAGTGCAGTACTTTAATATCCCCACTACTCCCACCCCCTCTTCAATGCACTGAAATCCCCTCCTCCTCTTCCCACTACCCTCAATAACCTATACTTCCCTTCTCCGGCTAACCTTAACAACATCATTCTTTGTCAGTTGTTCATTATTGTTTGTGCACTATTTGTAACTCTGATATGTTTATAACTTCGATAAATTACTGTGAACCGCCTAATTCCTGGTTATCCTCGTAGGGCTGTACAGCATGAAATAAGATAGAAGGTAGGTAGGGGCCAATCCCCAAACCAGCTTAAAGCAAATACAAGCAAACTTAAATATGGGTATGGCGGTATACAAAAATAAAATTATTATTATTATTATCAGGTAAGTGCTTTATTTTTCTTTACTCCCAAACCATAAAGTGGGAAGGGGCTTGGCGTGCACTATTGCCACAGGGCATTATTTATTCCTAAGGGGCCTGCAGCAGATGGTACGTGCTAACCACTATAAAATGACTCTCAGTATTAGCCACAAGAATAAGCCTTTTCTACTTAATAATCAAGGGATTTGATATCTTTTGATTAAAAACAGAGAAAACATGCACACAAAACACACCTATTGAGCATTCAGCGTGAAGGGGACTGCAGGAAAACTGCACAAGTTCCGAGTTCATGGAATAACTTTCTTCCGTTTACTATGGATTGGTGAGCCTTCCAGTTCTCGCCATTGGTGCTGTGGTATTTACATGCACAGCAACAGAGACAAATGGCATTTTTGAAGCAAAGCAATTAAAAAAGTTGTCACAAACAATACAAAACACAGCCTTAAGACTCATCTACTCGCTGAAAAAATACGACCACATCACAGAGACCTACCACGACTCCCTATACAAGGAAGAATACACTTTAAATTCCACTGCCTACTATTAAAAGCCATAAACGGAGACAGCCCAACCTACTGGAACAATCGACTAACTCAGGCCACCTCAACCAGATACAGGAGAGCCAACATACCATTCATACACCCGCCAACCAAAAATATCAAACAAAGAAAAATGTATGACAACCTTCTGGCCACCAGAGCAGCAAAACTTGATAACCTTCTGGCGACGCAAGCAGCAAAACTTAACCACTCCATCTCCAACCTGTTGACGGCAACGGGCGACTTCAAAACTTTTCGAAAAGAAATCAAAACCCTACTTTTCAAAAAATGTATCCAGATATCTTAACCCAACCCTTCCCCCTCCTCCTAGATAAATTTTCCCCCCAAACCTCCACTTAAATAATCTCTTCCTCCCCAAAACACCAACCAAGTATTCAGATCCCTGAAATGTAACGTAATCTTATTTGTACTCTAACTGTAATCTATTTGTTATATCACACAGTAACGTACAGTCAATTTAATATCCAATTTGCAAGTTCTTCCGGAATTAATCCAGCTACCTCTCCTCCCTTGTAACCAAAAAAACCCCAAAAAACCAAAACTGGTGTAACTTCACTGGAAATGTCCAGTTAGCTCCTTTGTAATCCGCCTTGAACTGCAAGGTATAGGCGGAATAGAAGTCCCTAATGCAATGTAATGTAAAACTGGACAGGCAGTTTGCCGATCTGCTGTTTTCAAACACAGACTACAAAACCTTCAAAAAAGAAACTAAAACCCTACTCTTCAAAAAACATATAAAACCTATATAACAAAAGCAGATCCTCCCAAGCATCACCTAAGTTACTATCTACTTCCTAGAAAAATAAAAAATGTTCAAACCACTCTTTATGTATCTCCTAATATCTTACAAAAAACTGCACCCTCCAAAATACAGGACAAGAGAATCACCTTTCCTTACAAAAAGGGAGAAAAGACCTCAGTGTCTAATAGGGGCTCTTTAAGCTTCCCATATAGACAGGCTAATTTTAAACAGAATTTAATCCTAGCAGACACATCCTTGGTCAGAAAAACTCCCAATTAGTGCGTGAACTTCTATTCTAATTTTCTTATAGTTTTATGTATTTTCTTATAGTTTTATATATTTTTTAACTTTTCTTCAAACAGCAATTGTCAAAAATAGAAGTCACTTATCTGAGTACTTTGATATTCAGGTGTAGTCCTGGAGTAAAGAAAGCAGGAAAAACTGCTCTATGGAAAAAAGCTATCAATCAAACATTCTTCCAAAATATCCAACAGGGGCCCCTGTTTCGCAACAAGATGCTTCGTCAGGGATTTGCTGTAAAACATAAAAGACCCATTGTAGAAAGTTTTCAAAAAACTTGAGAAAACAAGCAAAAAAAGGATAGCTATACCCACAGCGATCACACACCCGCTTCCACTCCTGTCATAAAAATGGCCCCTCAGCGTTCTTACTAAATAGGCACCTCACAGCGTCACCACGTCAAAATGTGATGACGTCATATTTATGCAAATCATGCAAAAAACGTGGTGACATCATATTACTGCAAATCTTATTGTTCTCATTGCAGACGAAGCATCTTGTTGCGAAACAGGGGCCCCTGTTGGATATTTTGGAAGAATGTTTTGACTGATAGCTTTTTTCCATAGAGCAGTTTTTCCTGCTTTCTTTACTCCAGGACCACACCTGAATATCAAAGCACGCAGATAAGTGACTTCTATTTTTGAAAATTGCTGTTTGAAGAAAAGTATAAAAAAAAAATATAAAACTATAAGTAAATTAGAATAGAAGTTCACGCACTAATTGGGAGTTTTTCTGACCAAGGATGTGTCTGCTAGGATTAAATTCTGTTTAAAACTAGCCTGTCTATATGGGAAGCTTAAAGAGCCCCTATTAGACACTGAGGTCTTTTCTCCCTTTTTGTAAGGAAAGGTGATTCTCTTGTCCTATATTTTGGAGGGTGCAGTTTTTTGTGATTTATTTTGGGCATCCTTTTCTTGATTTTTTTGGATATTTTTCTCCTAATATCTTGACAAGTCTCATGGAATCCACTTTATGTATTTTGTAATGTCATGACAATCGTATGCAATCCGCCTTGAACCGCAAGGTCATGGCGGAATAGAAATCACTAATGTAATGCAAGACATTTTTATTTATTTCTTTATATTTCTATCCCGTCCTCCCTTGAGCTCAGAACGGATTACAAAAGCACATACACAGTAGATTACATTAGAAACAAAACAGTCGGTTATATTAGACATTCAAGGTCCATTACAATTCTATGGATATAAAAAATAGGGATGGGGGGGCTGATATTAAGACCCCAGGAGGCAGTCGGAATATCTCTTGCATTAAACAGGAAATTCGATGTCGGTGCCATATCCTGCAACGGGCATTCAGGTTTTAATGGCTGGCTGAGACATAGCCAGCTAAGCTTATGTTCATTGTCTGGCCGGCTAAGAACTGCCATACTGGGACAGACCGAAGGACCATCAAGCCCAGTATCCTATTTCCAAGAGTGGCCAACCCAGGTCCCAAGTTCCCAGAGAGTAGCAAACATTCCAGAGCTGAGACTGTGATGTCGTAATGCCTCATTCCACCAATGCCTAAGAGCCAGCCTCATCAGTGATGTCACAATGGCTTGGTTATTCTATACTTGACTCGCATGCGAACATGAGAATTGAAAGAGACTCGACTCATGCGCATTTACATTACGTAGGTATTTAAACATCTCTCTAGAACAATACTAATAATAACAGTCCATAAATTAGTTACTCAAAAAAAAATAAAATGTTATTAGCCAAGTGGTGGAACTACCCATTGAGAAATCATTTAAGTAAATGACTTTACTTAAATGATTTTTCAATGGGTAGTTCCACCACTTGGCTAATTACATTTTTTTTTTTTTTTTGATAATTTAAATATCTCTAACATATATCCCCTCTCCCGCCTTTCTTCCCAAGTAAACAGATTGAAATCTTAAAGTCTGGTCCCATACGCCTTATCACGAAGACTACACACCATTTTAGTAACCTTCCTCTGGACCGAGTCCATCCTTTTATATCTTTTGGAAGGTGCGGCCTCCAGAATTGTATACAATATTCTAAATGAGGTCTCACCAAAGTCTTATACAGGGGCTTCAATACCTCCTTTTTCCTACTGGCCATACCTCTCCCTATGCAACCTAGCATCCTTCTAGCTTTTCAACCTGTTTGGCCATCTTAAGATCATCACATACAATCACAACCAAGTCCCGCTCTTCTGTCGTGCACATAAGCTCTTCACTCCCTAATCTGTACCATTCCCTCGGGTTTTTGCAGGGAACGGTACAGATCAGGCGGGAAGACGCATGCACGGTATGGGCGATCTTCAGACTTTGAAGTTTTTAAAGTGACAGTGTACTTTTCGACTGTCTACACCGGGTTCCGTGGAGGACGTCATCCCAAATGTGAGAATATGCTGCCTGCTTGTCCTGGGATAAACAGAGAGATAGATAAGTCATACTAGTAAAAAAATCTGTACAGTAAATATGTTTTACAAATGTAATATATTACATTATATTACATTAGTGATTTCTATTCCGCTTGTACCTTGCGGTTCTAAGCGGATTACATTAGAAGATGGCTGGTCATTTCCAGGCGATGACAATACAATACTTTACATTACTTTACAAACTTTGCATACCTTACTTTACATAACTTTTCATACATAACTTTACGTAGATTTACTTTGCATTACTTTACATTAACTTACAGTACTTACATAACTTTACATTATATTATTTTACATAGCATAACTTTACATTACAGAAAGCTAGATTCTGTTTATAAGTAGAGGTATTGGACGTTTTGAGATATTTGGTGGTTACAATGTTTCCGGGCATGTATTGACGTATCGTCGTAGCGACTTGATAAGATGTACACATATATACACATGTCTATATTTACGCATGTAAGCCTTAAATTCAAATATGACTGCTACTTGTTTTATTATAATTCTTCATCATGCAAATTCAATTGTAATAATCTGTTTTCTTAAAAACTGTTTATATGCAGTATTGCCCAGCACTCTTAATACCACTTATATGCAAACAGTATCTTGTCACAAGAAAAGTTTGATCTAACTAACTTAACAAACTAGTAGATTACAAAGCCCAATTTACCCCCTCTTCTGTTAAACTGTGCTAGCAGTTTTTAGCGCAGAGAGCCGCACTGAATGGCCCGCGCAGCTCTCGACGCTCATAGGAATTCTATGAGCATCGGGAGCAGCACGGGCTATTCAGCGCGGCTAACTGCGCTAGAAACTGCTAGCGCAATTTACTAGAAGAGGGGGTTAGATTTTACAGAAAATGTAGACTGGCTCTTCTAAGATCAGTGGATCTGTTCACACATTTTGGATCTGCTTCAAATTTATTTATTTTTTTTAAATCTATATATATATAAAATCGGAGGTATGTATGTGTGTATGTATGTATGTGCCACGATCACGCAAAAACGGCTTGACCGATTTGAACGAAACTTGGTATGCAGATCCCTCACTACCTGGGATGATATGTTCTGGGGGTCTCGCGGCCCACCTGCACACGTGGGCGGAGCTACAAACAGAAAATCAGATTTCACCCATTCATGTCAATGGAAAAAATGTAAAAAGCTGCCATTCTCACAGTAATTCAAAAAACGGCTTGACCGATTTGAACGAAACTTGGTATGCAGATCCCTCACTACCTGGGGTGATATGTTCTGGGGGTCTCGCGGCCCACCTGCACACGTGGGCGGAGCTACTAACAGAATATCAGATTTCACCCATTCATGTCAATAGAAAAAATGTAAAAAGCTGCCATTCTCACAGTAATTCAAAAACGGCTTGACCGATTTGAACGAACCTTGGTATGCAGATCCCTCACTACCTGGGGTGATATGTTCTGGGGGTCTCGCGGCCCACCTGCACACGTGGGCAGAGCTACAAACCTAAAATCAGATTTCACCCATTCATGTCAATGGAAAAAATGTAAAAAGCTGCCATTCTCACAGTAATTCCAACTACCTGGGGTGATATGTTCTGGGGGTCTCCCGGCCCACCTGCACACGTGGGCGGAGCTACAAACAGAACATCAGATTTCACCCATTCATGTCAATGGGAAAAAAGTAAAAAGCTGCCATTCTCACAGTAATTCAAAAACGGCTTGACCGATTTGAACGAAACTTGGTATGCAGATCCCTCACTACCTGGGGTGATATGTTCTGGGGGTCTCTCGGCCCACAACTCTATGTTGCTTGCTCAAGGGTGGGTTCACCCAACAATTTATATGTTCTTGCTCCTGGAGGTGAAACTAAAAATGTTGTTTATAATCACGTTTTGCGTTAGTTGTATTGTATTCATTTTGTCAAATATTTAACATTATAATTTGAATATTGTACTTTTTATTAAGCTGTAAAACAATAATTTCATTCACCACTATAAAGTATCTTTATTTGAATCCATTTAGTGTTATTGCTATAATTAAATACCCGTGCAACGCTGGGGCATCAGCTAGTAATTTATATTCTGCATATCCTACAATTCTATGTGGATTACAAATTATTCAGGTACTCAAATATTTTTCCTTAACTGTCCCGGCGGGCTCCCCCTCTATCTAATGTACCTGGGGCAAAGGAGATTAAGTGACTTGCCCAGGGTCACAAGGAGCAGTGCAGGATTTCGAACCCACAACCGCAGAGAGCCAAGACTGTAGCTCTAACCACTGCACCACACACTCCCCCAGATCTGCAAGAGGAAAAATCTAATGGGGGCTGGGAAAGAGACTGCTCTGGTTGCCCCAGTCAGCTGTGATAAAACCTGTATGTCAGACTGAAAAGTGAAAGCACGAGCTGGGACTGTAGCGAAAGCAGCCAAAGTAGATGCCAGGCTGTCAGTTGTAGGCTGAGCCATCAATCACTAAGCACCAGCACTCAGTGGTAGATTTTCCTAATTACTAAAGCTTTGAAAAAAAAAAAAAAAGGGCTGAACAAGTCTGGGGTAGAGGAAAGCCTGCAGAGATTGGGAAGCTGTGCAGGGAAGAGTGAAAAAGAAATTAAATAAACAACCCATTGATTATGTTTATCAGATGTTTCAAGTTTCAAGTTTATTATGGGACTTGATAAATCGCTTAATCGGATATTCTAAGCGATGTACATTTAAAATTTACAATATAAAAACGAAAAACAATAACAATGCAATACACTACAATACATACAATTTAAATAATGGCTAAAATACTCTAAATTTGAACATTGTTAAACACGGGGAAAGGAGGGATGAAATACAATTTTAAAGTAAAGAAGAAACATTGAGGGAAAATACAAAAGGGATATAGTTAAAACAGGTTTAACCAAATAAATATAATTCATGAAATATAAAATTATGTAGAAAAGGCATCTTTAAAAAGGAAAGTTTTTAACTCAGTTTTAAATTTTCCAAGGTCTATCTCCTCCCGTAAAGTAATAGGGAGGGCGTTCCATGTTTGCGGTGCCGTACAAGAAAATATAAATTGTCTCCTTGTATTAATAATTTTTAATGATGGGATCGTTAGCAGATTTTGTTCGCTAGATCGTAAAATTCTCTTTGCAAAATTATATTACAAAATTCTCATGTGTAATATAATTGGAAATGAGCCATGACACAGGCTGATCTTAAACGCTAGACTTTTTTTTTTTTTTGGGGGGGGGATTGCTGAATAGCAGGTTTAGTCTAGGGTAACGGTCAGCATGAACATATTAGTTAGTACACAACCAAATATAGATGTGTGTGTGTGCTGGGTACCACTAATTTGCATGAAGGGATGCCATAAACCGAGCGCTGGCAGTGGTGGAATAGACAGAGAAGCAGCAACCGCCAAGAAGAATATGCAGGCAGGACATATTAGAGCTGCAGTTGAGGTTGTAGGTTAAAATCCCGCACTGCTCCTTATGACCCTGGGCAAGTCACTTAATCCTCCATTGACCCAGGTACGTTAGAATGAGTGGGAGCCCACTGGGACATATAGGGGAAAATGCTTGAGTACTTGATTGTAAACTGCTTAGATAACTTTGATGGGCAATATATAAATACCTAAATAAAATAAATAAATCTGACTTTTCAATCACAGAAACAACGTCTGATTCGCAATTTATTTTTCAAACTTCATTTGAGTAATTTGAAACCATTCATTTTGATGAATGACTTTTGACATGTGTGGTGTAGTGGTTAAAGCTACAGCCCCAGCACCCTGAGGTTGTGGGTTTAAACCCCATACTGCTCCTTGTGACCCTGGGCAAGTCACTTAATCTTCCACCATCCCAGGTACATTAGATACATTGTGAGCACACCTGGACAGATAGAAAAAAATGCTTAAGACTAAACATAGTATATACATACAGTATGTTTAGATTGTAAGCTTTTTCGAGCAGGGAATGTCTTCTTTGTGACTCTGTACAGCACTTCGTACATCTGGTAGTGCTATAGAAATAATTCATAGTAGTAGTAGTATGAAGAGTTTCAGTCTTTGGGAAGCAGAGCTGAGACTGTGATGTCATAATGCCTCATTCCACCAATAAGAGCCAACCTCATCAGTGATGTCACAATGGCTTGATTGTCCTGTACTCCCCTCTGCCCTCCAACCCAGCCAGCAGATTAACCGTTCCCCTTAACTGTATCCATGACATCCTGTTAGTCTGTTTAGATTGTAAGTTCTTTCAAGCAGGGACTGTCTACTTCGTGACTCTGTACAGCACTGCGTACATCTGGTAGCACTATAGAAATAATGAATAGAAAAAGTGGTAGTAATTTAAACTAACTGTAGTATATGTATGCCAACCTGTTACCTGTCTTGAATACTTTATCAAGAGCCTTCATTGAAGAGTGACCAAGTGCTTTTCTGCGGAATATTTGCTCCCTGCTAGTTACTTCTTTGTTTACAAAAGATCCCAGGAGATTGAAATCCTTTACAACTTCTATTCTATTGCCCTCAAGCTCAAAATCTTCATCATTTTCAGTGTTCTTGATCTTCGTCTAGTTTATGTTCAGTTCTAATCCCATGTTATGAAAGGAGAAGGAGAGAAGAGAACAGGAGGGGGGAAGAAAGAGCAAGAGAAGGCAGGAGAGAGCAAGGGGGTATTGGCAAGAGGTAGCTCCGCCCACCCCCTGACGTCATTCACCGGAGCTCCCTCTTAAAAGGGGAGGGGCCAATGGTGCTCAGTTAACAGGCTTAGGCAGGCAAGCAGGAAAGGAGAAAGAGAAAAACAGAGAACAGGAGAGGGGAAGAAGGAGCAAGAGAAAGCAGGAGAAAGCAAGGGGCATCGGTGAGAGGCTGCTCCGCCCACCCCCGACGTCATCCACAAGAGCTCCCCCTTATATGAATACTGGATGTCCAGTGCAGTACTCGGAGAGACCCCCCAGGAAAGAGACTTGGGAGTACTGGTCGACAAGTCAATGAAGCCTTCTGCGCAATGTGCGGCAGTGGCGAAAAGGGCGAACATAATGCTAGGAATGATTAAGAAGGGGATGATGAACAGATCAGAGAAGGTTATCATGCTGCTGTACTGGGCCATGGTATGCCCTCATCTGGAATACTGCGTCCAGCACTGGTCGCTGTACATGAAGAAGGACACAGTACTACTCGAAAGGGTCCAGAGAAGAGTGACTAAAATGGTTAAGGGGCTGGAGGAGTTGTGTACAGTGAGAGATTGGAGAAACTGGGCCTCTTCTCCCTTGAAAAGAGGAGACTGAGAGGGGACATGGATCGAAACATTCAAGACAATGAAGGGAATAGACTTAATAGATAAAGACAGGTTGTTAACCCTCTCCAAGGTAGAGAGAACGAGAGGGCATTCTCTAAAGTTAAAAGGGGATAGATTCCGTACAAACGTAAGGAAGTTCTTCTTCACCCAGAGAGCAGTGGAAAAATGGAACGCTCTTCCGGAGGCTGTTATAGGGGAAAATACACTTCAGGGATTCAAGACAAGATTAGACAAGTTCCTGCTGAACCAGAACGTACGCAGGTAGGGCTGGTCTCAGGGCATTGGTATTAGATCTAAGGACCTCCGCGGGAGCGGACTTCTGGGCATGATGGATCACTGGTCTGACCCAACAGCGGCAATTCTTATGTTCTTATGTGCTGCTCTTTGTGATGTTGGGCAAGTTACTTACCCTTCCATTGCCTCAGGTACAAAACTTGCAAACTGTGAGCCCTCTAGAGACAGGAAAATACTTACCTTATCTAGCTTGAGCTATTATTGAGAAAGGTGTGAGCAAAATCCAAATTAATAAAATAAATGTCAATAAACATACATTAGATGTAGGATGATCAATGTTCCAGGAAATTACTCAAGACACAATTATTTGTAGATGCCTTTTTCTAGCCAATAATTTTCCTCTCCGGCAGAGTTGATAAGAACATAAGAATAGCCTTACTGGGTCAGACCAATGGTCCATCAAGCCCAGTAGCCCGTTCTCATGGTGGCTAATCCAGGTCACTAGTACCTGGATAAAACCCAAAGAGTACCAACATTCCATTATGAATCCTAAAGAATAGCAAGATTCTGGAATCCCAAAGAATAACAAAAGATTCCAGAACCCAAGGAGTGGCAACATTCCATTCAGAATCTTAAAGAATAGCAAGATTCTGGAATCCCAAAGAATAACAAAAGATTCCAGAACCCAAGGAGTGGCAACATTCCATTTAGAATCTTAAAGAATAGCAAGATTCTGGAATCCCAAAGAATAACAAAAGATTCCAGAACCCAAGGAGTGGCAACATTCCATTCAGAATCTTAAAGAATAGCAAGATTCTGGAATCCCAAAGAGTAACAAAAGATTCCGGAACCCCAAACAGTAGCAACATTCCATGCTACCGATCTAGGGCAAGCAGTGGCTTCCCCCATGTCTCTCTCAATAACAGACTATGGACTTCTCCAGGAACTTATCCAACCCTTTCTTAAAACCAGGTATGCTATCCGCTCTTACCACATTCTCTCTCTCTTTTTTTTTTTTTTTTACAAGCCATGGTATTACCGTAGTTTGTAGATATGATTTCTGAGGATTGTTTTTATGTCTATTTTATTTTATTTTTTTGTTTTAAAATTCTGTATGTAAATTATGTAAACTGTTTAGTTTTAAATGGTATAGAAATTTTTAAAATAAAAAATAAATAAATAAAATAAGTGGGATGATTGATTGAGGCATAATCATGCTCCGTGTATTTAAGTATAGAACCCATGTATCGTAACACCTTGCAGAAGCTCTTTGTAACTCTGTATAGTAACATCTCTACAGAAGCTCATATAGAACAACACCTTTTCAGAAACTCATGTAAACCGCTCTGAATTGACATCTCGGTCATTAGTAGCGGCATAGAAGCTCTGAATAAACATAAATAATAATAATAATAATAACAGTTTATATACCGCAATACCGTTAAGTTCTATGCGGTTTACAAAAGATTAGTGGGGTACAAATTGAGTTGACGTACAAGTTGAATTAACTTAAGGGATGTGGGGAACAATTGGGAGAAAGGGCAAGAGAGGGGAAAGAGGGAAGTGGGTCAGCTGTCTAGGTCTTTCGGGAATAGGTGGGTTTTGAGGCGTTTCCTGAATATCTCATAAGTTGTGGGCAATAAACATATATCTCTGCAAACTGCTAAAGTCAAGATGCAATTGCCCCTTTTCTGGAGATGTTCTGCATCCGAATAGGTGAAAAGATCATGGATTTCTATAGCTTTTTTTTTTAAACAAAAAACCCCCAAACATACACATTCCCAAAATATTTGACCCAGTGGAATTTCTGCTGACATTCCAAAGCAAAACTGAACCAGTGCTTGAGATGCGATTTAAATAAACCCCAGGCTGAACTGCCGTACTCATTTCCAGGGGACTCTCTGGATCTGTGCAAAGTCTATTTGGGTTTAAATTTAGCTCTGACCGCAGATGCTATATCGCTGTTGTGAAAGCAGAATTTATGATCATGCATTCCTTCAGTTTGTTCTTACTTCAGATCAGGACAACCTAGAGCTTTTTTTTTTTTAGGGGGGGGTGTAATCCATCCTACCACAGTAAAAGCTCTATCCATATTTTAAATGAATGCATGCTAACTATTGCAGGAAAGTGGTTGGTAAATTTAACAAAGCATTAAACTAATATATAATTTAAATATGTATAAAATTATTCTGGATATCGATTAGAAAATGGGCTGTTGATCATTAAAGGCAACATACAATTCCCTAGTTCACAGGTCAGGTCAAGATTTGCCGTAATTATCTGAAAAAGAAGTCAGCGTGATAGGGAAAGGAACTCAGGAGTTTAGATGTCATCCGCAGAGTGGATATGTTGTGTGACTTAAGATCCTTCTGCAATAAAGGCAGGCAGAGTCTGGGAAGAAATCTGTACAGGCAAGATTGCTCAGCTAAGATGCAACATGTTTTATTTATTTATTTAAAAATTTATAGTCCACATATCCAGCAATTCTAAGCGGATTACAACAAAACCTACATTATTTATTTTAATAATTTCTATACCTTTTTAAACCAAAACGGTTTACAGAACTATAACAGCGGAACCTGGAGCGGCCCGCTTCTCTACACTTACATTTATACCTATCCTTCATACCCTTAACCAGCCCCAAGAAGACACCAAACCAGTGTGGAAAAAACCTGGCCGCAGCCCTGTTTATTGTAGAATAAACATATTAACATAACATTTAACATATTATAAAAACATATACAAAACAGCATTAATAACATCTTAGCCAATTAAACCCTTCACAATGGTATCACCATGGTGACCCAGATCCCGAGCTACCAGCTTAGATGTAAATGGCCCCCGACCCTGCCATCTAAGCAAGGGTCCGAGGGGTGGCATGTCCCCACATGCCCCATTGTCCAGGGTCAACCGACCCACCAGGCACAGCTCCCAGCCAGCCCACCGCTCATCCCATGACGAGCCCAACCGCCAGTAGCTCGGGATACCGCCAACCAAAACAAACAAACCCCGCACCCCCTCGAACTAGCGGGCGGGAAATCTGCCTCGGAGGACCAGAAACCGTTAGGGTCCTCCGAGAGCCCTCCTATTTATAACTTTACCCACCCAACCTTGCGGCTGCGACTCGACCTATCCGATGTCGCTCCCCCCGGCGAGAACGACCTCCTCCCAATCCACTCTATTTCCCTATCTACCTAAACTCCCCCTTCCCCCCCCCTTAAGCTTTTCCGACAGGCGGCCCCGCGGGCCTCCCAGCTCCGCGTTAGAGCCGCCCGTCGAGACCAGCTCTCGGGCTTTTTATTACATACATAAAATTTTAAAATACATTAAGACAAATTTTAAAACAAATTAGGGTAAATAAAACCGAAGGATTCAATTCTTTCATAAAATCAGCAAGCAAAAAATGGTCACATACTTAAAGGAACGCATTTACAAATAATTGTGTTTTAAGTAACTTTCTAAATGCCCCCCTATCACTGCATTTTCGAATGTGCCCTACAACAGTGTTCAACCACCGGTCCATGGACCAGTGCCAGTCCACAGAAATTTCCTGCCGGTCCACAGGGCCAGCACGTGCATCAGGCCCAAAACAATGTTCTTCAACCGCCAGTCCACGGTGCGATCGATGCGACGTTATCTTCGAGCCAGCTCCCTCTTCCTAACTGATTCAGTGCACAAAGCCACGGGCAGCGGCTCCTACGGGCGTCCTGCGCCTGAACCGGAAGCCTTCTCTATGACATCGCAACATCAGAGGGAAGGCTTCCAGATGAGGCACGGGATGTGCAAGGTGCAATTACTACTATTTTGGGGGCAGGGTCTGGGGTAGAGATTGGGTAGAGATGGGCGGGATCTGGCCCACGACTTAGCCCAGTGTTCTTCAACCGCAGGTCCACGGACCGATGCCGGTCCACAGAATAAGTCTTTTATTTCTGCCGGTCCATAGGTGTAAAAAGGTTGAAAAACACTGCCCTACAAGAGAATTCCACAATTTTACTCCTGCACATGAGAAGGCCATTGCATTGGTTTCTACATATTTTGGCTTGACATTTGTCCTCAACAGCGCAGAGTTTTCAGAACGCAATGATCTTACTGGTTGATAACTAGACATTTTTATTCTTACAGAATTCAGGGATCGTACCGTATAGAAATTGATGACAAATCATAACTGCTTTATATTGAATTCTAAAAGCAACTGGCAACTAGTGTAGCTGTAGGAGATAAGGTGCGATATGCTCATAGCTCAACATTCCGGTTATCAATCTTGCCGCTGCTACCGCCTCCTCTTGAGCAGGCGGTAGTTTTTCAGCTAGCACGGGGGTTAGCGCATGATAAAAAGTCGCATGTGATAAAGCCATTAACGTGGCTTTGTAAAAGGAGCCCTAAAATTCATTAAAAAAAAGCCAATAACCGCGCAACTTACTACTTTGCACGGAAAAACCTAAACATCAAATCTTCTGAAAACTGACTAAAAAGGCAACATATACTAATTCAACTTGCAAAGGTGCATGTAAACCAGTGGTTCCCAAACCTGTCCTGGAGGACCCCCAGGCCAGTCGGGTTTTCAAGATAGCCCTAATGAATATGCATGGAGCAGATCTGCATTCCTAGCATCTCCATTTTATGCAAATCTCTGTCATGCATATTCATTAGGGCTATCTTGAAAACCCGACTGGCCTGGGGGTCCTCCAGGACATGTTTGGGAACCACTGATGTAAACAATACAGTTTTTAATCCTCTCCTAAACTGTAATGCCTTAAGTCCAAGGTCAGCTTATTCCAGCAGATAGGGCCCTGTACCGATAGCATCGTATTATGATAGCCATCTCTCATTGGGGGCATCTCCAGGCAGAACTTGTCCATTGACCGTAAATTCTGTGTTGGCCCATGAAAGTGCAGCAAAGAGCACACTTCAGTAGAACCATTATCATACAGAACCTTGAAAATGAAGCACGGAACCTCAAAGTCAATGCGCGCACTGACAGGAAGCCAGTGCAAGTCCCTCAAAATTGGTGTCATGTGCTCAAACCATGACACATGTGCAATAACGCATGCAGTAGCATTTTGAGCAAGTTGCAATGCCTTAAGAACACATTTCAGCAGGCCTAAATACAAAGCACTGAAGTAGTCAAAAACAGGATTCAACATCATCACGATAGTACTGTAGTTCTGAAGTTATGTCTGACAAATAATCCCTTAATCTACGCAGTACTCGCAACCGGAAAAATGCGCCGATTTTACTTGTGACTTGAACTCCACAACATACTCCACCCCTCCCAATCAGCCTGAAGGACCAACTACAGCACAGAGACACTACTGGGCTCTCTCTTGGACTCAGCCAGACAACACTTGAGCAAAGGCAAAAAAAATTCTAATCATACAACTAGACCTCACCACAACATTTGATCTGGTTGATCACAACATACTGCTACAAATACTGAAGACAATAGGAATCACAGGCAGGGTTCACACATAGTTCCAAGGATTCTTATAATCCAGAAACTACAGAGTAAAAATAAAGAAAAATCAGAATGCTGATACAACCCATGCGGTGTGCCCCAAGGATCCCCACTATCCCCAACACTCTTCAATCTATATATTGCCTCACTCGGCACTTGCTTAGACCAACTAAACATAACATCATACAGCTACGCAGACATCGCCATCCTCCTTCCTTTTGATCAACCGACCCCCCACAGCAATAAACGCACTAAACAAGACACTAGAAACAGTAAAACAATGGATGAAAAACCACAAACTAAAACTAAACCCAGACAAAACAAAGTTCCTACTTCTCGAAAACTACAGGGCCCCTACCATAATGAACCTTGAAATAAACTCCATTGCATACCCCATACAACCCCACCTAAAACTACTAGGGATAATGATATACATAGGCTGTACCATGCAACTACATATCAACAAAACAGTCCAGAAAGCCTTCGCAGTCATGTGTAACCTAAGACAAATCCGAAAATTATTTGATAGAACACAATTCAGACTCCTGGTTCAGGCACTAAAACTAGGCCTACTGGACTACTGCAATATACCTGCCCCGCCACCATGGATAAACAACTACAGTGCAAAACACTGCCCTCAGATTGATCTACTCACTGAAGTACGACCACATCACCGCCACCTACCAAGACACGCACTGGCTACCTGTACAAGCACGAATACTTTTTAAATTCTACTGCATGCTCTTCAAAACCCTACATGGCAATGGACCATCCAACCTGAACACTCGCCTAATTTGGAACAACTCTTCCAAACCAAGGAGAACTCAGACACCCTTTACCCACCCCACAATCAAAGGTATTCAGCGTAAAAAAATACACAACAGACTACTCACCACGCAAGCAGCGAAACTAGACAGCCACATCTCCAATGTACTAATCTCAGCACCAAACTACAAAACCTTCAGGAGGGAAATAAAAACCAGGTTATTCAATTAATATATCAAGACAAACTCCCGATACAATCAATAACCTTACCCCATCAACAGACTATAATTATTCCAACCAAAAGTTTCCCTGCAATCTTTTGGATATGACCAGAATCTATTCCTTTTGTAATCTGCCTAGAATCGCAAGGTATTGGCAGAATAAAAGAAACTAATGTAATGTAATGTACTGTAGTAAGTATAGCATAATCAAAGGCAAGTTCAGTCATTAAGCTTTTCACTGCTTTTCAATTTCAGTGGAATAAACTTTTCAATCATCTATAAAAAGTAAATCTGATATTTCTCTTCTGCCAAAACAACTCCTAAAAATACTCACTCTGATACTCAAATAGCAGCAGTAACTTAGTAAATGATAACAGATAACCTGAATGATATATGATAACCTGAATTGTCCAACCAGTCTGCCCTGTAATCACATGCATTACAATTTCATGATTAAATTAAAATGTCTTTTTTCTTTGATATTTCTGTGCCATAGAAGTCCACCTGGTAATGTACTTAGGTTCCAACTACTGGTGCTGTCTTTGAAGCTCGTGAGCCCAGTGGTCTCAAACTCACGGCCTGGAGGCCACATGCGGCCCGCCAGGTACTATTTTGAGGCCCTTGGTATGTTTATCATAATCACAAAAGTAAAATAAAACAGTTTTTTGATCATATGTCTCTTTAGCTATAAATGACAATATTATTATTACGACTTAGCCAAAAGGGAAGATTTATAAACTATAAAGACTTTTACCTCATGCAAAATTGTCATTTATTTAATAAGACATTAACCTATTTTTTTCTGATGCCCTCCAAGTATCTACAAATCCAAAATGTGGCCCTACGAAGGGTTTGAGTTTGAGACCACTGCTCTAGCCTATCCAAACCATCTCCTTTGCGGGATTCAGACCATGAAAGTTTGCCCATTCATATTCTAATTAGAGATCCTCTGAATTCATCCCATGTTTTTTTTTTTTTATTCTATTACCATTTTCCTCTCCACCTCCTCCCTGGGGAGAACATTTGAGGCATCTAACACTCTCTCTGTGAAAAAGAATTTCCTAACATTACTCTAAAGCAGGGGTGCCACATTTTATGGGCTTGTGAGCTACTTTTAAAATGACCAAGTCAAAATGATCTAGCAACAATAAAATTTAAAAAAACACAAAGCAAACTGTACGCAGAGAAAATGTTAATTATCATTTATATTCCGGGTGTTTTTCAAAGAGGCCACTTTATGCAATGTCACCTTAGTAACAACTATACAAAAGTAGACATATATACCCCCTCCCTTTTTATTAAACCACGATAGCTGTTTTTAGCATAGGGAGCTGCACTGAATGCCCCGCGCTGCTCTCGATGCTCATAGGCTCCCTGTGCTAAAAATCACTATCGCAGTTTAATAAAAGGGGGCCATAGTGCAAAATATAGACAGCAGATATAGATTCTCAAAATGGACACATTTTGATCACTAAATTGAAAATAAAATCATTTTTCCTACCTTTGTTGTCTGGTGATTTCATGAGTCTCTGGTTGCACTTTCTTCTTCCGAGTGTGCATCCAATATTTCTTCCCTTCTTTCAGCCTCCTGTATGCTTCCTCTCCTCCAGACCTCATTTCCTCCCCCAACTTTTTCTTCCTCTCTCCCTGCCCCCTTATTTCTTTCTTTCTATCTCCCTGCCCCCTTTCTTTCTGTCTGTCTTTCTCTCTCCATGCCCCCTTTCTTTCTTTCTGTTTCCCTTCTTTCTGTCTTTTTTTCTGTCTCCCTGCCCCTTTCTTTCTTTCTGTCTTTCTCTCTCCATGCTCCCTTTCTTTCTGTTTCCATGTCCCCCTTCCTTTCTTTCTGTTTCCCTTCTTTCTATCTCCCTGCCTCCCTTTCTTTCTGTTTGTCTTTCTCCATGCCCCTTTATTTCTGTCTCCCTGTCCTCCCTTTCTTTATTTCTGTTTCCCTTCTTTCTTTGTCTCCATGCCCCTTTTCTTTCTGTCTCCCTGCCCCCTTTTCTTTCTGTCTCCCTGTCCCCCCTTTCTTTCTGTTTCCATTCTGTCTTTCTTTCTTTCTGTCTGTCTCCTTGCCTGCCCCCTTTCTTTCTCCCTGCCCTCCCCCAAGCCACCGCCATCAGGGAACAGGGCCCCAAGCCACAGCCACTGAGCTTTGAGCTCTCCCTTCTTCCCGACGCAGTAAATAGAACACAGAAGAGCCGGGCTGACCCAGCCTTCCACCCTGACGTTAATTCTGACATTGGAGAGGAGTTCTGGGCCAGCCAGGCAGCGATTGGCTGGCCCGGAACTTCCTCTCCGACATCAGAATTGATGTTGGGAGGGGGAAGGCTGGTCAGCCTGGCACTTATGCGTCCTGTTTACCGTGTTGGGAAGCAGGTAGAACGTGAAGGCAAAGTGAGTCTATCACGAAGACCGGGATGGGCTCCACAATTGACTCGTGTTGCCTTCGCGATCTACTGGTCGATCACGATCGACCTTTTGGGTACCCCTGCTCTAAAGTCTACCACCCTTCAACCTCAATTTATGTCCTCTAGTTTTACTGATTTCCTTTCTCTGGAAAAGATTTGGTCCTATATTAATACCTTTCAAATATTTAAATGCCTGTATCATATCACCCCTGTTCCTCCTCTCCTCTAGAGTACTGTATACATGTTGAGGTCTTCTAGTCCCTACTTATACTTCTTTTGGCGCTGTAAGCAAAACTGAAAACGAAATTCAGTTGGTCTCTACTTTGGTCACCCAGACTCCCACAAAGACCCACAAAATCAAAGGCCTCAGAAAGTAGATAAATCAATAATGGGGGAAATAACTTCTCAAACCATGAACAAGGGAAGGAGATACTAAAGAATCCTGTGAGAAAGGGCACCCTGGGAGGGAGGGTAAGGGATTGGTACTTATATACCACCTTTTTGTAGTTTCACAACCACACTGAAAGTGGTTTATATACAGGTACTGCAAGCATTTTCCCTATCTATCCTGGTGGACTCACAGTCTATCTAATGTACCTGGAGCAGTGGCGGATTAAGTGACTTGCCCAGGGTCGCAAGGAGCAGCAAGGGGTTTGAACCCACCACCTCAGGGTGCTGAGGCTGTAATTCTAACCATTATGCCACACTCTTTCAAGAAAGAAGAACTGGAATCAGAGTAGACAGAAGTAGCCGGCTGGAAGACAGACTGTCAGAGGAGAGAGAGAAATAGTGGATGTCCTAATTTGTGGGAATAGAATCATTAAGAGGCCTGAGATGGGACAGACAAGCTGCAGGAAGACAAGTGGGTGGGATATTTTTGAGGGTCTTCTCTTCCCCTACTGTTGTTAGGAGAGGGCATGAGCAAAGCTACTCAGCAGCCTATGCCCCACAGTGGCTCCAGGGAGCCAGCACACACCTATCTATAGTAAGAGAAGACAGGTACAGTGGAACCTTGGTTTACAAGCATAATTCGTTCCAGAAGCATGTTCGTAAACCAAATTGATCGTATATCAAAGCAAGTTTCCCCATAGGAAGTAAGAGAAACTGCTTTAATTGGTTCCACCTCCTCCCCCCCTCCCCCGAGGCTACCGGCGCTGCTTCATTCTCCCCCCCTTGAGGAATCCGATGCTGTTCCAAACCCCTCTTCGCGATCCGGCTTCCCCCCCCTGTGAACCGGCATTCTCCCCCCCCTCGCATTGCCCCCCCTCCACCGCGATCCTACTTCCCCCCCCCCGAGCACATCAATGAAACTTCCTTTACCCGACCTGGCACCAGTGCCGGTGCCCGAAGATCCTCCCTCTTCTGGCGCGGCCTGGGCTGGGTGGTGCGTCGGAGATCCTCCTTCTTCTGGTCTGGTCTGGGCTGGACTGGCTTTGAGCATTTGCGCATGCTCAAAGCCTTCTGGTCTCACTCTCAATCTTGGAGAGAGCGAGACCAGAAGGCTTTGAGCATGCGCAAATGCTCAAAGCCAGTCCAGCCCAGCCCAGCCCAGAAGAAGGAGGATCTCCGACACACCGCCCAGCCGCGCCAGAAGAGGGAGGATCTTCGGGCACCGGCACTGGTGCCAGGTCGGGTAAAGGAAGTGTCATTGAATTCTCAGGGGGGGGGAGTAGGATCGCGGTGGAGGGGGGGGCAACGCGAGCGGGAGGGGGGAATGTCGGATCGCTGGGGGGATGCTGGATCGCGGGGGGAGGGGGTGGGGCGCTCGTACAGCGAGGCAAGCTCGGTTTACGAGGCACCAAGTTTGCGAATGTTTTGCTCGTCTTGCAAAACACTCGCAAACTGGTGCACTCGTAAACCGAGGTACCACTGTATTAGAAACAGTGATTATTTTGGTTTCACAAAGAAGTCTTTTTTAAATTATCTTCAAGATACTGGTGAAGAGAACTGTATTCCGTTTATAGCAAGGCCAGGGGTCTTGCAGGGCTGAGGCCCATGCGCCAGCCCCAAAACCCTAAATGGGGAAGTTTGGACTTTATGTGACTGTTTTTTTTTTGTTTTTTTTTTTATAAGAACTGTTTGTTTGCCCTGGTTGGGAGAATTTGCTGGGCCCAATTAGGAACTGAACTTTGAAAATGCTAGCCTAACCCTGACTGAAGGAGTTACAAGAAAATGTTCTACTTGTTTGAGAATATTATTCTGTTGGCTGGACATTCTAATATTATTAATCTTTATTTTTATCCTTTTGACAAAGTATGAGTCAAAACAAGTAATAATACAATGCCAGTTATAATATCTTTGAATAACAAAATATATGTAGAAGAAAATTTACATTAAAAAAGCATAAGAAAACACTTTTCCATTAATTCAAGAGTACAAAATTAAACACAGAAATCAAGTATACTGGTTGTATAGTTAGACCTTAATTAAAGGGGGAGAAAGCTATGCATTCACTGAAATTCCTATTCAAACAATATAAAGGAAAATAAAAATGATAGCTGATTGGGCTTAAGAACCTTACTTAATTAAGCTGACTTGAAATAGAAAATCCCTCAAGAGTTCTAAACTTGCTCTTTAGCGGAAATAAATTTTATCAAAGACATATCTATTCCCTTGATAGACTATCACACATTTACAGGGGTATCTGAGCATGAACTTCCCACCCAACTGCAATACCCTAGGTCTCAAAATGAGGAACTGTTTTCTTCTCTTTTGGGTTAATTGTGACACGTCTGGATACATTCTCACTAATTTTGACATGAATGGTATATCCTTAAACTTAAAGAACAACTTAAGCATCCATTCTCTCTCAGAATCAATTGCAAATTGTACAAGCAGCGTAGCAGTCGCCGGCGCCTCGTTATCAGACCTCTCTAAGAAATTTGTCAAATCCAAACAATCACAACAAACTCCAAAAACAGAATTGCCAAAGAACCTTACAAAGAGACCCACAAAAAGGCAAAAAGGTCAAAGGTTCCCAAGAGTGGTAGTGAAACAGTGTCCCCAACAAAGGTTAAATCAATAACCAACACAATAATGTGTATAAGGTAAATAACTATCAGAATTTTACAAGACTTAGGTACCCTCAGTGCGAAGGGACAGCGACGGGAGGTAGCTCCAATGCTTCTCGCATCAAGGTGGCGCCGGGAAGGCGTACACCTACACACCATCATAGGGTACCAGAGTGTGTGTTTTTAAATCAAAATGGCACTATCACCAACAAAAGCAGTCCAAAATAAACACAGGGCACTATTACAGCAACCAAACAGGGAACCCCCCCAGCCAACTCCCAAAATTGAAAAAGCAAAACTTAGCTTCAAAAGATTTTCATCCAATGTCCAAGGAAAGAGAGACAGGGCAGATGGAACGCCAGAAGACCAGGTCCTCCTTTCTTCCCAGCTCTCCTGGAGGACTGCCATTGATTGATTTGTTCAGTTATGGGTCCCTGAGGAAGGGACTTGTTCCCGAAACCAGGCTGGTTGAACCTGGTCTTCTGGCGTTCCATCTGCCCTGTCTCACTTCCCTTGGACATTGGATGAAAATCTTTTGAAGCTAAGTTTTGCTTTTTCAATTTTGGGAGTTGGCTGGCGGGTTCCCTGTTTGGTTGCTGTAATAGTGCCCTGTGTTTATTTTGCACTGCTTTTGTTGGTGATAGTGTCATTTTGATTTAAAAACACACACTCTGGTACCCTATGATGGTGTGTAGGTGTACGCCTTCCTGGCGCCACCTTGATGTGTGACGCGTTGGAGCTACTCTCCCGTCGCTGTCCCTTCACACTGAGGGTACCTAAGTCTTGTAAAATTCTGATAGTTATTTACCTTATACACATTATTGTGTTGGTTATTGATTTAACCTTTGTTGGGGACACTGTTTCACTACCACTCTTGGGAACCTTTGACCTTTTTGCGGGTCTCTTTGTAAAATCCAAACTATCAGCAGATAGATTCTGCTGGTTTGGTTTCTGAGTTGTAGATCTAGTCGGTAAATAGTATATTTTTGTGAGAGGCAGATAAGAGGTTTCAGGAACTTTCAAAACTTCTTTCAAGTATTTCTTACGTGGTAGTTTTGGAAAGTTTGTAATCCGAAGATTACATCTGGTCATGTTCTCCAACATTTCCACTTTAAAATTAAGGTTTCCACTATCCCTTACCCATACCGAGGCCTGGGATTCCACAGTTTTTACCCTGGTCTCATGTCCATCCACTTTGTTTTCCAGGCTAGACAAAATTTTCTGACACAACAGTAGCGTAACACGCTGTAAGTTGCTGCATTTGAGTCCCCAAAGAAAACTGCATATTAGATATTGCATCCCACAGTGTTTCCATGTTATAGACCTTGGGCCTCTGCATTGGTGTAAGTTCAAAACCCAGACCCTCTGATGGAATTAAAGTACCTGGAACCTCAGCAGGAGATGGATTCAATTTAAGGAAATCCTGGGGGGATCCGCTGTTTCAATTCCTCCGAGTGCTCTGCTGGCTGAATTCGCTTCACAACTTCTCCTGCTGAGTCGACTCTCGCACTCAGCTTGGTCAGGAGAGAGAACACCCTTGGACGCTCTTTCTTCCAACTGCTGCTCTAATGCCTCAGGACGACTCCGAGGACTCCGCTCCTCCGGAGATAGAGATGTTGCCTCGAAGGAGAGTGCTAATGCTTCAGCTTGAGTGCTTCTCGCAGCCAAGGAAGACTCCGGCTCACTCGTTCACATCCCGTGCTGAAGAAAGGCGTCCATCGGACCCCCTGCTGCTGAAGATTCATCCGGGAACACCCAGAGCTTGGAATTGCGTTTAACCATTGAAAAGGTAAAAGGCAGCACTCAGGAACCTCCGTGGCGACTTAGCTTCAGGTACCAGCGGCCATCTTCATTAAGATCCTCCTCCCAACAACCGGCTGGACATTCTAATAAACCACACATTGTTTTTTTGTGGAAAATATAAAGTGTTCATGTGTGATTTAGTATTATATGACTTTGTTTTACCTGAAGGGTCACTCACCTTTTAGAGTATCACACAGCGAACTGTCTTATCACCCTGCCCGCGTCCTCGCTACCCAGCGCCAAACGGGAGGGTGACAACATTAAGGGAAGTGTGAAATTATCAGAGTTGAAGTAGTTTAACTAGGAAATCAGAATTACTGTATCCATAACTAGAACTGTAAATATTGTACATGCCTTTCACCCTTGTGAGTGTTCCTGGAACAGGAAACTTTCCTGCCTAGTTGTTCAGTAAAAGTTTATTTATTTAGCCCGTCCTCCCAAAGGAGCCCAGAACGGGTTACAGGAGTACGTTCATAGTGTGGGTAGGACAAACTTTAGTGAGAAATACAGACTTTACAGCATTTACAGTATAGACAAGGGGGTTTAGGTTACAGCATTTACAGTACGGTAAATACATAATATACAGACTTAAAATACAGACTTAGTAGGCATAGGGTGGATAAAATTGCAGCGTTTACAGTGTAGGTATAACATGGAGGTAACATAGCTTTCCTAGCGATGGGTGTATCTTTGTTGTCGGAGAATGTAGTGGTAATTCAGGTTATATATGCGGTGGCCTGAGAGTTTAGAGATGTCGTTTGGTGGATTAGGCGGTGCCTTTGAGATCCATCCGTCTGGAGTGTAAACACGGGTTGTTAAAGAGCTGGGTTTGTAAAGAGAAAGGTTTTCATGGCTTTCCTGAAGTTCCAAAGACTGTCTAGTGATCTATTGTATGGGGGGATGATGTGCCATAATCTGGGAATTGTCAGGCCCACCAGTCGGGCCCGCGAGGGCACTGCGGGGTCCGCCGACCGCTGGCAGCTCGACCCTGGCGTGGCTCCCCAAAGATAATAAACCAACGTCAGATACTCCGCATATTGCAAACAGTTTTAATTTTAAAAAAACAAACAAACAACCAAAGTAACAAGGCTGGCTTTCTGTCTCAGCACAGAGATAGCAACAGACAATATTTTCCCCAAGGTTCTTGGAAGCTCAATTAGTCAAAAAGAAATCAAAACAAAAATATCCTGCCCCAGGTAAGTATCATTAAGTTCTGAGTTTAGCACAGTCTTTAAGTATTCTTTCAGGGAATGCAAAACTCACAGTCATCAGTTCATTATACTCCAAGGATCTCTGGACTTCAGCTTATCTTAGTCCCGGTCTTCACCAGGTTCTCGGCTTTTAAGCAAACAAAACAAAAAGTCTAGCACTATGCAGCACTCCAGTCCTGGTGTTTCAGGAACAGGATTGCTGGGTTCACTTTCACAAAAGGCTTTGAACAAGCACCCACAAAATTCCCCAACCTGAGGTCTTCTGTGAACGCTACCCCAATCCTGTAAGTCCTAAGCTTGGTCCAATACCAACACCAGCTTCTCACAAAACTCTATCCCAGCTGGTGCAGAGTAGCTTAATCAGTGCTAGGCACAAGTTCAATACTTGCTTAAAGCCCAGCCCCCGCTGCTGTGCGACAAAGGAAAAAAAAACACTTTTCAAAACATTCTTTGCCAGGTCCTTCTTCCCAGAAATAGTCCCAACAAAGCTCTTTAAGAAAAACTTCCAAAAACAAAAGAATAATTCATGGGCAGGAAACTACCACACTCACATCCATGGGTTCCAGAGATTCCACTCCAGGCATTACAAACTCTGCCACTTCCATTTGTTCCTCTGGAACCTCTTGCTCTGCCATGTCTTGTGTTACAGGACTTTCCCAGTTCCTGGGTTCTGGTTTGGGAGCTTGCCCTTGCCTGGCCAGGAGAATTCTTTCTGCCAGCCCCTCCTGAGCTGTCCCTCTCAGACTCTTTGAGAGCTGCTTTAAGGGAGAAGAGCCACTCCCTGTCTTATGTGGCTGAGGTACTGCTTTGGAGACTCTCTGGCTCCCTCTCAGTTCAGTGGTAATATTACACTCTGGGAGCTGGTTGTATTTCTTAAGGGAGTTTGTTTTTCTGACAGGCTCTGGCTCGGGAAAGGGATCTAGGTCTTCATCAGATTCATTGTCCTCGGGATAGGCAGCCCTGTCCTCTACAACCTCTGAGGCTCTATCTACTTCTGGATTCCTGGCTAGGGGAGTTGGCTTAACCCCTATCCTAACCTTGACAGGGTCATCCTTGGGGATGGGAATGTCACAGTATATAATGAGAATAAGAGCATCTCCGAGCTGTCTCAGATGTGAGCGAGCGGTCAGGTGGCAGGATCAGCTGTTTTTCTGTTTGAGATCTCAGTGATCGGTTGGGGACATAAGTTTGTAGTTTTGATGCTATGTAGTTTGGTGTCATCTTGTGGAAAGTCTTGAAGGCTAACACCAAGGCTTTGAAGGCGCATCATTTTTGGATAGGCAGCCAGTGCATAGAAGTTAGTGCAGGGGTGACGTGGTCGCGGAAGCCCAGGTTTTTTAGGAGTTGGATTGCGGCATTTTACACCCCTTGGAGACGGGAGAGTGTTTTTGCTGGAAGGCCCACTAGTAAAGTGTTGCAGTAATCTAGTCGGGATAATACAAACGCGTATAGTAGCTGAGCAAAATCGCTTTCTGAAAAATAGGCACAGATGCATTTTAGTTGGCGGAGGTAATAGAAAGAGGAAGACACTATTTTTGATACATGGTCTGAGAGCGACAGGTATGAGTCGAGAATCACTCCTAGGCTGCGGACATTGTCTTTGGCTGTGAGGGTGTCATTTCCCCAAGAAAGAGATGGGCGGGGGTAGGCGCAAGTGACCTTGTGTATCTAGAGAAGTTCTGTTTTTGATGCATTTAGCTGAAGTTTATTTGCAGTCATCCAGTTTTTTTTATTTCTGTTAGGCAGCAGTGAAGTTTTTTTAGTTGTGCATCTCGGTATTGCCCTAGGGGGAGGTAAAGTTGTATGTCATCTGCATATGAGTGGATTTTGATTTGGTATTTTTCTGCGATGTCAAGTACTGGTTTGACATATAGGTTGAAGAGGAGTGGGGATAGTAATGCACCCTGGGGTACTCCTTAGCATAGAGGTTTTGGTTCTGATAAGGAAGGCTCCACTAGTACTTTCTGAGACCTTTCATTCAAGAAAGAGGAGAACCATGCCAGTGCGACATCATGGATTCCAATCGAGTGTAGTCTGGATAGGAGGAGCGAGTGATCGATAGTATCGAAGGCTGCGCTCAGGTCTAGTAGGACCAGCAGCTCATTGTTTCATCTAACTAGCCTGTGTAGAATAAATTCTCTCTCAGCCTAAGTGTAAGAATGTGGGAGAGGCCTTCTATAGCCTACCAGATTTCCAGCCCTAGCCAGCCCCATGAATTGAAAATGGAATTATGGAGCCAGCCCCACCCATGCTCGATGGGGAACTGAGGTAAGGCCTAGATTTACACCACCCCTGGGTCAGGTTTACAGAAGCTGTGATGAACAGTGTGGGATTTAATGGCATAGAGCAGTGGTTCCCAAACCTGTCCTGGGGGACCCCCAGCCAGTCAGGTTTTCAAGAAATCCCTAATGACTATGCATGAGAGAGATTTGCATATAATGGAAGTGACAGGTATGCAAATCTCTCTTATGCATATTCATTAGGGATATCTTGAAAACCTGACTGGCTGGGGGTCCCCCAGGACAGGTTTGGGAACCATTGGCATAGAGTAATAAAATAAAAAAAATCGCTGTTGTAATAAATTTGACTGGATGCACTATGCTTTAACCCTGAAGTTAATGTAAACTCCCAGTCCTTAAGGTGCTTGAAAACATGGAGTCCAATTTATCAAAAAATATGTAACTGTTGGAAATAAATGTTAATAACTTATAGATCAATATTTAAAGGCACTTATGGAGTTGGCAGTAGCACCAGCCACATAAGAGCTTTTTAAAAATAATTTGTGGTGGTAATACATTTAACTTTGACTGTTTACGTTGCTAAACAGCCAAGTTGTACATTTTAAAAAGGGGTATAGTTTTGGGTGGAGCAAGAGTGGTGGAAAAATGCATACATTCAGCAACAAAGTTTGTTGCTAAACATGGATTATACGTGCATTTAAGTGCTTTCAAATTAAATATATTCAGCTGGCGATGATTAGCATTTTGATGATTGCTCTTGCATTATACCCAGAAATTAAATGCTGGGCCATGTTCAGACTCCGGTATTGAATATCTGATTATGTGGAGATGGAGAAAAACATAGCAGATAAGAGCAATATTCAGCAATTAACTAGCTATAAAGAGCCACATAAAGTTAGGACTACTTTTTATGTGGTCCTGTTTATGCAGTTATCTTAGTCGGTTAGGTGGTGAATATCTGCATTTAACCAGTTACTTGTCGACTTTGGTCTGACCCAGCATGCAGGGGGCAATCTAAAAAGATTGGAGAGACAAGTGATACCCAAGTAACCACCCAAATGAAGAAAGCAAAAACCTACCAGAAAATTTCTCCTATAAGAAAACAATGAGAAAGCCTTTAGCTGAGGAGACAGTTTAATGGAAGAACTTGAACTTATCTATAGAAATGCTGGCCAAAAAATCATGACCATAAGAACATTGTGATCATGTAACTGGGCCGAGCGGTATTACCCATCGCATATCTCCCCCAGGTCCTTTTGATCTTTCGCCAACACTGCTAAAACACAACACATACAAGGTTAAAGCAGTTCTAAATCCTTTATTCACTCTTGACCAGGTCTTTCCCCGAGTCTCCCCACCTCCACCCAACTATAGATCTTCCAGTTCTTCCAGATCCTGAGTCCTCCCTCCAATCCTGTGTTGACCCTCTTTATCTTTGGCAGCCTTCAGTGCCATTATCAGTCACTTCGCCGGTTGTCATTGTCCCAGCCGGTCCCTCCATTAGATGCTCCTGGCCAATGATACCGGGGTCTCTTAGGCTGCTTCACCTGGGGTCCTCTTGGCAGCTTTCGGTACCATCACCGGTCACCACCAGCCCAGCTGGTCCCACTGCCAATCAGCCACCTGGCTCCCTCAACCTTGAACTCTACCACCTCTTCCAGCTACCTCTTCTGGGGCCACCGCCTGAATCCCTTCCTTGACTCCAGGTTCTACCAGGCCCTCTGGCTACTTTTAACACTACTGGGCTTCTGTTCTCTGCTATACCAGTCCCCCCTACTCCATTACACCTGGTCCTCAATCAGTAGTGGCCTTCATGGCTTACCAGGAGTGTTCACCTTAATTGTAGTTCTTTAATTTTTAATATTAGCTAGTTATGAGAGTTTTAATAAATTTAATGAAAGTGAATGAAATTTAATGAAATATTAAAATATTAAACTTTGAAGAATTGTTTAAGAGTTAACTAGATTAAATAAGAAGATACTAATAAGAAAGTAATTAATTTATTAATAAAGTAATTTAATTGATATTTTAAATAATGGTAGGAAGGACAGGTTCAAGCCTGTGATGTCATCAGGAGAAAAAAATCTCTTCTTCTCTTGGAAGAAATTCCAGTAAGAGAAAAAATTGCTCCGCTTTCTGAGGCTTCTTCCTGTCAGCATCACTTGGTTTAAGAAAGTGAAGAGAAATATTTTCTACAATCTAAGTTATCCCTTTAATGGTTCTGTCATTTTAAATTTATCAGGAATTAGGCCAGAAGTCAGTATTCCTGCTCCCAAGAGTTGTCCAGCTCCAAAAGAAGCTCCTTGCCTGCGGAGCTCTCTTTGCTGGGAGCTGTTCTTTTCAGCACCACAATCCACTCAGGGTGAGTGGACAGCTCCCAGCAGAACTTGCAGCTCTATGCAGATTAGCTCTTCTCTCAGGCTCAATGAGCTCCATTGCTCGGGCTCCCTCTGCTTGCCAGTAGCAGGTACTCCACCTGTCAAAAAACATATGAATAGCCATCTTGGTTAGATCAATAGTCTATCTAGTCCTGAATCCTGCTTCCAACAGTGACCAAGGAGAAAGATAGGTTATTAGCCTCACATCTCAGGCAAAACATGCAACTATTATGCACTCAAAGAGGACTTTGTAACTACTAAAATCCCAACTTGTAGATTTTTATCAATTATTATATTCATCTGACCTACAAATCTCAGATGGTCAAATAAGATTGTACCTTCAGAAAACTACTACTACTATTTATTATTTCTATAGCGAAACCAGATGCATACACCACTGGACATTAAATACTCATACAATGCTAAGAGCTGATTCTTGTGGCTTTGGAGAGAGGTGGTGGAGACCGGGTCAGAACAGGCACTAGTGGGACCATCTACCAAGCTTCCTGACACCAGATGGGGTCCTCATCAGAAAAGCTTTTCCATAAACAGTCCCTGTTACCTAGTGGAGCTGGTATTTAAAGCTATGCACAGAGGTGGAGGAGACCAGGTCCTGAACAGGAACTAGTGGGACCATCTTACAGACTTCCTGATATCAGAAGGGGTTCTTACCAGAACAGTTTTTCAATGTGTAACCACAAAGCTATGACCTAAAGGGTCACACTCCTCTGGAGTTCCTCCAGATCCCTTAGGTGTCTTTAGGAGTCCAAAGATTTCATTGGAGTCAGCTAGTAGTGAGTACTTATGTTTTCCTGAATTTGGAGCTGAATGATACTATAAAGGCTATTGTTATGTTGTCTGCTTTTTGTTTTCACTATTCCTGTCCCTCTCATTTGTGTTTGGAAAGGGAAGGATGCTTCTTTACCAATTGCATCCAAAGTGTCTTCTGGGCCTATGGATAAACATTTGCACCCTACGACTGTGTCTTAGAATTTGGTCTCTACTCTAGCCTCGAGTTCTGGAGCCTCTCTAAGTCCTGGGGTTCCTTTTATTCCCTCCTTACTCTTGCCTCCTTGGACTTCTCCAAGGAGAGTTTTCCCAGGTTAGTTCCTGTATCAGTTAAATGGACTGCTATCAACTAAGACTTCTTTAGGCTTAAGTGATGGACTTAAAATTCCTGCTTCTGTTTTGAAACATAAGAACATAAGCAATGCCTCCGCTGGGTCAGACCTGTGGTCCATCGCGCCCAGCAGCCCGCTCACGCTGCGGCCCAACAGGTCCAGGACCTGTGCAGTAATCCTCTATCTATACCCTTCTATCTCCTTCTCCAGCAGGAAATTGTCCAATCCTTTCTTAAACCCCAGTACTATACTCTGCCCTATTACGTCCTCTGGAAGCGCATTCCAGGTGTCCACCACACGTTGGGTAAAGAAGAACTTCCTGGCATTTGTTTTGAATCTGTCCCCTTTCAACTTTTCCAAATGACCTCTTGTTCTTATATTTTTTTGAAAGTTTGAAGAATCTGTCCCTCTCTACTCTCTCTATGCCCTTCATGATTTTGTAGGTCTCTATCATATCCCCTCTGAGTCTCCTCTTCTCCAGGGAAAAGAGACCCAGTTTCTCCAATCTCTCAGCGTATGAAAGGTTTTCCATCCCTTTTATGAGATGCGTCGCTCTCCTCTGAACCCTCTCGAGTAATGCCATATCCTTCTTAAGGTACGGCGACCAATATTGGACGCTGTACTCCAAATGCGGACGCACCATTGCCCGATACAATGGCAGGATAACTTCTTTCATTCTGGTAGTAATACCCTTCTTGATTATACCTAGCATTCTATTCGCTCTTTTAGCGGCCACTGCGCACTGTGCCGTCGGCTTCATTGTCATGTCAACCATTACCCCCAAGTCCCTTTCTTGGGTACTCTCATTCAATAACATCCCTCCCATCGTATAGTTGTACCTCAGGTTTCTGCTTCCCACATGCAATGCTTTACATTTCTCAACGTTGAACTTCATCTGCCATCTCGTCGCCCATTCCCCTAGTTTGTTCAAGTCTCTTTGAAATTCTTTGCAGTCCTACTTAGTCTGAGCTCCACTAAATAGTTTGGTGTCGTCCGCAAATTTTATTATCTTGCACTTCGTCCCTGTTTCTAGATCATTTATGAATATATTAAATAGCAACGGCCCGAGCACCGAGCCCTGCGGAACACCACTCATGACCCTCCTCCAGTCTGAGTAGTGGCCCTTCAACCTTACCCTCTGTTTCCTACCCACCAATCAGTTTCTGATCCATCTGTGTACGTCTCCGTCCACCCCATTGTTCTTTAGTTTCCGGAGTAGACGTTCATGAGGCACCTTGTCAAAGGCTTTTTGGAAATCTAGGTATATGATGTCTATGGGGTCTCCTTGGTCCATCCGTTTGTTAATTCCTTCGAAGAAGTGCAATAAGTTAGTTAGGCACGATCTCCCCCTGCAGAAACCATGTTGGCTGGTTATCAGAAGTTCGTTTCTTTCAAAATGTTCATCGATGTTTTCTTTTATCAGTGCTTCCGCCATTTTCCCCGGAACCGAGGTCAGACTCACCGGTCTGTAGTTTCCCGGGTCACCTCTTGATACCTTTTTAAAGATAGGCGTAACATTGGCTATCTTCCAATCCTCCGGGATCATGCCTGTTTTCAGGGATAGGTTGCAAATTTGCTGCAGTAGTTCCGCTATCTCCTCCTTTAATTCCTTCAGAACCCTTGGATGGATTCCATCCGGACCCAGGGATTTGTCAGTTTTTAGTTTTTCTATCTGCCTGCGTACATTTTCAAGGCTCACTTCCATGGATGTTAATTTTTCTGCTTGATTTCCATTGAAGAATTGCTCAGGTTCCGGTATGTTGGTTGTGTCTTCATTTGTAAATACAGATGAAAAGAACATGTTAAGTCTTTCCGCGACCTCTTTCTCCTCCTTCACCACTCCCTTCCTGTCTCCGTCGTCCAGCGGTCCACCTCCTCCCTAGCTGGCTGCTTATCTTTAACATATCTAAAGAACGGTTTGAAATTTCATGCTTCCCTGACTAGCCTCTCTTCATATTCTCTTTTGGCTTTTCGGACCACACGGTGACATTCTTTTTGATACTTTCTGTGCTCTTTCCAGTTCCCCTCAGTTTTCTCCTTTTTCCATTTTCTGAATGAATTTTTCATATTGCCTATCGCTTCCTTCATTATATTAGTTATCCATGCTGGGTCTTTTGTTCGACTCTTTTTGCACCCCTTTCTGAATCGGGATATACAGATTTTGCGCTTCGCTCACCGTGTCCTTGAGAAAAGGTGACGGATGTTTCTACCCTCCCGGCTAGCGTCAAAACTCTAAGCTAAGTACCTTTAGCATTCACATATTTAAAACGTATTTTCTATAAAATTAAGAGTAAATAAGTGGTCCAATGACGAATAGGAGCATAAAGCCTCGCACAATGAAAAAACTTTGAGTGTGTGGTGGCCCGCTGAGGACCTAAAAATTGAATAAATAATCTCTTTGAATGAGGTGTGGTAAGACAGTGGAACAATTTTTCACTGTTGCAGGATTTTGTTGCTTGAGAAAAGACCAGGCATGTTCTAATGTTTGCCATTTTTTGGAAATGTTCCTAAGTTTCTTCCTTACCATTCCCCTCATTGCTTCGTAGTTTCCTTTCCTGAAGTTAAAAGTTGTCACTATGGTTCTCTTTCCTTTCGGTATTCCTACCTCAACCTTGAACTTGATCATATTATGATCGCTGTTCCCCAACGGTCTCACTACTTCCACTTCCTTTGCAGGTCCCCTTAACACATTTTGGATTAGATCCAGAGTGGCATTTCCTCTCGTCGGTTCTCTAACAAGCTGCTCCATGAAGCAATCTTGTGTAGCCTCCAGAAATTCTGTCTCCTTAGCGCATTATGAGCTTCCAAGACTCCAGTCTATCCCGGGGTAGTTGAAGTCTCCCATAATAACCGAATTACCGCTTTTGCATTCTCGCTTCATCTCGGCTTCCATTTCTTCATCGATATCTCCGGTTTGCCCGGGTGGACGATAGTATAGGCCCATCTTTATTTCAGGCCCTTTCCTTCCCTGTATTTTAACCCATAGCGAATCCAGCTTGTTGGTCGTCTCTGCTATGTCCATTCTTGTCGATTGTATGCTTTCTTTTATGTACAGTGCTATTCCACCTCCTTTATGTCCTGACCTATCCTGGCGATATAGTTTGTACCCCGGCAGTGCTGTATCCCATTTGCTTTCCTCATTCCACCATGTTTCAGAGATTCCAATGATGTCTATGTCCTCTGCATTGGCCATGGCCTCTAATTCCCCCATTTTGTTTCTTAGGCTCCTTGCATTAGTATATATGCAATTTAGATCCTGGTATTTCTTGTCTTCATTTCCTTTCCCTGTGCTTCGATCTTTAATGTCTTCTCATTTGCCACAATCTTTCTGACCTTCTATTCTGGGTTAGTTGATTCCTGTAGCTTGTCTCTTGTTTCTTCCCAGCCCTTTTTCCCCTTAGTATCTTCATGGGATACCTTCTCCCGAATCGTCGACGCTTGGTCGACTGTCGGCTTTCCCCTTCCTCTTAGTTTAAAGCCTGATCTATTCCTCTCTTGACGTTGTTTAGTTCCCGCCATGCTCAGGTGCAGTCCATCCCTCCTGTAGAGCTTGCTCTTGCCCCAGAACTTTGTCCAATTCCTCACGAAGTGGAATCCTTCTTCCTCACACCATTTCCTCATCCACGCATTTATTGATTGTAGTTCCTCCTGCCTCTTCACATCTGCCCTTGGTTGAATCATCAGGCGTGGGATCTGTGCTGTCTAATTTAACTTTGGCAGATATTTGGAGATCACTGTCCAGAGCTGAGTCCATGCTGTTTCCCAATTATGTGATTTGATGTAACAAGTTGCTCAGAATTTACAAATCATAGAACTGTAAATTTAAATAAAAGGCTGGGATCACTAGAACCTTAAATGATCACACTGCAAGGGATGAGTGTAACAGCTATTAGGGATAACTTGTCTCTTCATACTTAAATGTGAACAATTTGAAAATTTGCATAGATCTAAGAATCTAACACCCCCCTCCCTGCCCCGCTTTACAAAGCTATGCTAGAGGCTGCTGCTTGGTAATTGCTCTGAATTAATGGACGTTGGAGTGTTTGCTTACTGCACTGGCAACCCCTCCCCCCCAATCCAGGACACTTCTGTACCTTGCGCTGCAAAATTGCTAGGAGGGAAGCCCACTCCCTCCTACAGCCTACAGGGCAGCGTGCTGAAAATGATGGGCTTTCCCTCTCCCAATGCATCTTGCACTGCAAAATCGGCAGGAAGGAAGTTCCCTCCCTCCTGCTTACAGGGCCGTGTGCTGTGATGTTGAGCCAATCAGGACCTTAGGCCCCTTCCACTGCATCCCAAGATGCATTGAGAGGGGGAATGCCCATCATTCACAGCACACGGTCCCATAGGCAGGAGGGAGTGCCGCAAGGATCTGTACTGGGCTTGATGGACCATTGGTCTGACCCAGTAAGGCTATTATGTTCTTAGATCCAGTTTAAGGCATAGTCCAAACATCTGAAGGACAAGAAGATCTTTAAGATTCCAATTTCCATTTAAATCTGACACTTTTTTCTTCACCTCTGAGTGTTTTGCAGTGTGGACTGTAGTCTCATTCCTGCAAAATATTTCTTCAATTCTAATATAATTTGTACCAACCATTAAAATTCTAGGAGTGATCCTGGACAGCACTCTATCTTTCAAAACTCAGATCAGCTCTTTGGTACAAAAATGTTTCTTCAAACTAAAAATGATCAGATCTCTCAAATCACTATTCAGTCCAAATTCAATCAACATTCTTGTTCATTCTTTAGTAATTTCAACTTTAGATTATTGTAATTCATTTTACCAGGGCATCACTCAAAAGGAGACCAGGAGATTACAAATCATTCAGAACACTGCAGTAAAAATCATTTTTAACGCTAAAAAATTTGATCATGTAACACCATTTCTCAGGAAAGCACGCTGGATTACTTTCAAAATACTACTTCTTACTTTTAAAGTTCAATATAATAACATTCCATCCTTTATAGATAGGATGTTAACCCCATACAACCCACACAGGACGCTACGCTCCTGCCAACATCTTTTAGCGGTCCCCTCAGTCCGCCAATTGTTTTATGATACAATACATAAAACAATCTTTTCTGTAACTGCTCCAACATTGTGGAATACTTTATCTCTTACCCTGAAACAAGAAAAGAATCTCAACAATTTTACATCTAATCTTAAAACATTTCTTTTCAGAGATGCTTTTGAGATCTATACTTAATTTTTTACTCAAAAAAACCCAGACAACAGGCCATATGTCAAAGATTCCCTTTGTACCTTTTGTTTTTTTCCTCCCTTCTTTTATTTTTATTTATTTATTTAATTATTTTTAAATTCTTTATTCATTTTTTAATCTTACAAGTGTACAAATAATAAAACATTTAAAATTAAATACATCACTTGAATTTCTTTCTAGTATAACATCAAATAAATACATTTATTCCCTTCCCACCCACCCTTTCCTTTAGCATTCAATCAAAAATATACAAATATAAATATTCTTTACTATTGATTAAACCTATAGTAAAACTTTAATTCACCCTCCTCCCCCCATTTGCAAATATACTTTCAATAGAAAATGGTGTCTACTCATTACAGTAAGTCGTCAATGGCCCCCTTTCTTTTATTTTAAGCAATGTATCCTCCCTATTTGCCCATGTGTATCATGTTGCGCCTGTATTATAATTGTTTATGCGTTCCCTTTATGTTTTATATATAGATATAGGTAGATAGATTTTATATTTTAAACTTTTTAACACTTTGGGCTCCTTTTACAAAACTGCGCTAAACCCGCGCTACATGGCTAGAACTAACGCCAGCTCAATGCTGGCATTAAGGTCTAGCGTGCATGGCAATTCAGCGCACGTTAAGCTCGCGCTAAAACCGCTATTGCAGTTTAGTAAAAGGAGCCCTTTGTATTGGAAACCGCTTTGATTATAAAAGCGGTATATCACGACTTAAATAAACTAGAAACTTGAAACTCTACATCAACAGCAATTTACTACAAAGTGCTCCGGACTGTTCATCAAGTGTTACACCCGTCTGCACTGGTATGTTTCCTAAATCTTTGGGAAATCTACCCACCACCCCGTAAATTGAGATCTGAGGGCGGGATGCGGCTGATTAATGTCACGGAAAACAGAATCCATTATGTAAAAACGAAGAACTCCATGTTTTCTGGGGTGGCAAGTCAAATTCGCGCAAGACAAAAGCACGCGGACAATTGCGCGAAATGACACTTGAGCGCAACTTGTAGATGCTTTCATGTGATGTTTAAAGGGTGGTCATCGTCATATCCTCTAGGATCGAGAGATGCTGAAGATGTTGAGTAATATGTTACTACAGTAATTTTAGGATTAATTATTGTTTGTCTTTATGAATTGCTGTTTGCTTTAACATTATTTACTGTATGTTCCTTTAGTCCACTGCCTAGATTTTAATTGGTTTATAAATTTTTTAAACAAATAAATAAGTATATTGAAGTATATTACTTTTTTCAAGAAACCATGCAGATAACAATAATATTACCAACAGCTTTTTTAGTGAAACAATTGGGATCATCAATGGACACCTAAATTGTTTAGATCAGTTCTTAAACCTGTCCTGGGGTCCCCCAGCCAGTCATATTTTCATGATATCCCTAATGAATATGCACGAGGCAGATTTGCAGACAATAGAGCTGACAGGCATGCAAATCTGCCTCATGCATATTCATTAGGGATATCTTGAAAACATGACTGGCTGGGGGTTTCCCCGGACAGGCTTAAGAACCATTGGTTTAGACCAGTGGTTCCCAAACCTGTCCTGGGGGACCACCAGCCAGTCAGGTTTTCAAGATATCCCTAATGAATATGCATGAGAGAGATTTGCATACCTGTCACTTCCATTATATGCAAATCTCTCTCATGCATATTCATTAGGGATATCTTGAAAATCTGACTGGCTGGGGGTCCCCCAGGATAGGTTTGGGAACCACTGGTTTAGACTAATGCCACATAGAGAATGATGGCTAAGAATACCCAAAAATAATAAAATGAAACAGAGCAGATCAGAACACACCTTCTCAGTTCACTTGCAGAAGGAAAAGCTGAAGAGGGAGCTATTCTTCACTGGTGAAGTGGAGGAGTTGAAAGATAGGAGTGACACCCTTCTGCAAGGTTCGAGATGAGAGGAGGAGGACAGCTTCAGTACAGAACCCTGTGTCTTTGCAAAAAGAACAGAGCATTTGTTCAACAGTGGAAAGTCTAACAAGTCAGTTGACTTTTTTGGGCCTTATCAACAACATAAAAAAAAAGTGTTGAGTCAACTGGAAGAGTTCCAAAGTTTTGCACCTGAATTATTTGCTTTTTATTATTTTCAATCAAACTCAGCAAATAAATAGTAATTACTGCATTGGAATTTACAGAAAGATGTTGTATTTAACTTTGTACTAAGTCAAATTTGTATTATCTCCTGTTCAGTTAGAAATTCAATAAAACATAGGCTTTGATTAGGAGTGCCAAATTTTTTTGTACATAGCTGTTAGCACTAGCAAAATGGATTTTTAATGATCATGCCTATCCCCCC